>NW_019384984.1:120267-155913 GCF_000671375.1 Centruroides sculpturatus | reverse complement strand
ATATATATATATATATTAATTTAAATAAATAAAAGCACAATAATAACCTTTCTTAAACTAAAAATACAAACAAATTTCATCACTTCTTATCGGTTTATCGCGACTACACATAGCTAATTTTCTAGAAATAATTAAACTGAAAATTCTTAATAAATGAAGAAAATATTTATAAATGAATGAATTTATATTCTTTATAGATAATATTTTCAGTATATAAGAATTAATATGGACTAAATGTTAGGAATTTTTGGACTAAAAGTAGAATATGATCAGTTGAATAAGGGACGAAAATGATTTATTCAAAATGGAAAAAGATTTATTTCTAATTTATTTAAACTAATTTATTTCTATTCAAAATTTATTTAAGATTTTATTTAAACTTGCATAAAATACTTAATAAAAAAAGAATTTTATTTTTATTTTACCCAAAGCAATAAAAGAAAAAATAAAAAGATTTATGTAATGAGGGATCAATATCCGTTTTAAATTTTAAAAAAGATTATAAATTTAAATTTGAATAAATAAAAATAAAATTTATAATATTTAATGTGTTTTTTTAAATTCTAAATTAACATAACATTAATATTTTTATATGAACATTACATTATTAATTTCTAAAATTATTTTTACGTAATTGCAGCAATTTTATAATGAAAATTTATAAATAATGACGTCAAATCTACGTAAAAATTGAACACACCTGTAAAGAATAGCAAGACACAACAAAATTGTATTCTATGACGAAAATTTATTATATCGAAGGTTCAATGTATATAAAATTATTTGAATCTTTTAAGGTTTAATTATTATAATTTTAAAACGTATTTTTTTTATTTGTTTATTTTTAGAGTCGATAATATAAAATATCCAAAAATTACAAAAATTGTTAATTTTTAAATCAATTATTACATAAATTTATGATTACTTTTATGTTATTTAAAAAAATATTTTGTAATTTCTTCGCTTTAAAAAAATATTAATTATTTAATTTACTATAATTTTTCAAATTAAATTATTTTAGAGGGAGGAAAAAAAATTGATTTGTCACTTCTAATTCTTCCTTTTCTGACAAGGAAAATAATTTGAAAAGCGTGAATTAAAATAAATATTTGAATAAAATCCTAAATAGATATTTTTAAAAATTAACTTTTATTAAAGGAAATTAACACAAAATTAAATGTTAAAAAGAAATAAATAAAAAACTTCTTATTCAATTCTTTCTAAAATCATTTAAATTAAATGAGTAATAAAATGAGTTTTCTCTTCAAATCTTTACATTTAAATCTAATTAAATTGGTAACAATATAAGCGAAATTTCTTTATATATTTATATGCATATATTATTTTTATATGTAATTAGAAAAATCTTATATATAAAACTATCTCATTTTAACAGAATTCAATTTTAGAATTGGACAATGTCCTAAAATTCTTCAAAGTTTAAAAATCAATAATAATGGAGAGAAAATGAGAGTTCATTGTTCTCTTGATGCAGATATACAATACTCCTGGAAATGATCTGCACATTTACAGGTAATTCGTGTACTTTATAGTATAATTAATATTCTTTGGCACTCTAAACATTCAGAAGTTTCATGTAAGATAATAATTCCCTAATTAAAATGATTTTAATTAATATTAAAAAATATCTGAATTTTTATTATCGTTTATTTACTTTTTTTTCCTTAACAAAAAACTCATCTCTATACAATACTTGTAATTATATTATTTCCAAAAATTATAAATATTTATAGATTAAAAAAAATTATTCTGATGTAAATTTATTGTAGGAAACGTTTAAAAGTGATGCTACATAATATCATATCTTAAACAATTGTATGTAACTGTGTAAACACAAGATAATATTCTTCATACATTTTAAAGGGAATATAATTATAATTTAATTAAATATAGGCCTTTTAATGTCATATCATACATAAAAGTAATTAATTTATATGCAAAGTTGCACTCGTGTATAGGTTCTGTTGATGTTATTGGTGCCCTTCTTAAATCAGTTTTAAGGTGTAAAATATAAAATTCTATGTTCTATAACATTGGTTACCGTGTTATACATCTACATTTCAATCGATTTAAAAATTATCGCAAATAAAATGGTATCGAAAATTGATCTGATGATAAAAAAAAATCATCTGATTATTTTTTATATGTTCGAGAAAATCATTGGAACTCGTATGTTTCTGATATCTTCAAGAATGGACTTTGGCATTGATGTGAAACTGATAAACATAATTAAAGAAAAAAATAGAGAAAATTCTTTATTTAATTCTAATAGTAAACATTTAAAAGACATTAAACTAAATAAATTCAATTTTAATTAGCTATTTTACTATCGAACAAAATAATGATATGTAATTATTTTATTTTTTCGACTTTGAAAAAGAGATAAAATTAATTAATTTTTTTCTTCATTTGTATAATTTTCTTTTAATTTCTGATATTTAAAATACGAAGTTAAAAGAACTTAATTGAGTTTCTAATATAATTGTTTTTTTTAAGTATAAATATACACAAACTTTGAAGAGGTCAAAAAAAAAAAACCGAAGACATTAAGAAAAGAAAAATCATTCAACAATCAACATAACTTATGTAAGGATTTAAGATAACTTCATTTCTGTAAATTCCTGTTACCATTGTCGGATTGTCTTTACAGATTAGTATTTTTCTTTAACATTCTTGTTTCGTCGGAGAGTTTCTAATGACTGTCAACCCGATCGATAATGTCAAGTAACAGTATTGGATTTTGTTCTGGTCACTCGGTATTCTTGCTTTTCTAGCTACAAATTGGCTCCTAACATAAAAAAAATCGACTGCAGATATATATTTATTATCTTCTATAATAAATTTCACACTATATATAGGCTATATATAATTCTTTTGCCATATTTACATAAAAAAAAAGTGAAGAGAGGTTGAGTTTAATTACATTAACTGTAAGTAGAGTTATGACGAGGTTGAAGAAAAATATGTAAAAAAAAATAAAATCAAAATGAAAACTTCCCGTCGATACTATAAAAAGAGACAATATTTCATTTTATTTTATAAAAAAATAGTAAAAAATTATATTAAAGTATATACATTTATCATATTAAATCGATAAAATCGAAAAATCTCTCTTCATCCTTGCTGAGTTGACCAACTTTAAATGTTTCTGATATCCTCAAGAATGGATTTAACGATATATTTCGATTTTTCTCACGTCTACCACATTATTTGTCAAGACAATATCGACAAAAGTTTTCTATATAATTTATTGTTGTTGGGATAATCGCATGACAAATGCCAAAAAAGTACATGACCGACTTTTCACAAAACTTCCCTATAAGTAAAACTTATGTCTAAAATACAATAATAAGCTATTTAAATAACGGAAATGCCATTTCTTGAATATTCATGAAGTTTATATAAATATTCATGAAAGTAACATTAATGAATAATCTATTCATTAGGTAATTAATCTCAAATATCCTTTAATTTACTTAGAAAAATCTATATTCTTTTAACCATCTCTCTCTTATATTTTATTTCACCTTTTTTATAATTTTAATTAATTGATTTCGGTATACAAAATTTAATTTATTTTAGGTAAAGTGTATTTTTTTATTTTTATTTTTATTTTTTTAAATTTCCTAGAAGAATTAAATTGTAAAAATTTGAATAATTTTAACTACAGTAGAGGAAAAAAATCCCGCATTAATCTAGT
This sequence comes from Centruroides sculpturatus, assembly GCF_000671375.1. NCBI lineage: Eukaryota > Metazoa > Arthropoda > Arachnida > Scorpiones > Buthidae > Centruroides > Centruroides sculpturatus. The sequence continues at coordinate 152,192 of NW_019384984.1, read as the reverse complement.
TTTTCAATTGGAAAAAAAAAAGAAAAAAATAGTGAAAAAAAATGCTTTCTATCTTTTCTGTGATTCTCTCAAAATCCTTTATCAAACGGGGAATGATTTTTATTTTTATTTTATTTTATTTTCTAAAAAAGCTGTTCGTAAAGTGGTTCTCTTCACCAATGGTCGTTATTCATTTCCTGTAAGATCGTGTCTAGCGAAGTAGAAGTCCGCCTGCTCTATTCTGTCACCTTAACTAATCGTTCTACATGACTTGATACGACATTCCTTGTACTATTCCGAGGGTTTTATCTAACCACTGCCCCAGGGTCGCATGGAACTGGCCAGCCATTTGGAATAGTCAGGATTGACGTAGTGAAAACCCTCAGTCAACCTCGATTACCAGGATCGATATTCTCGAGATATATTCCTCGATCGCCTTATCTAATCTGTGATTCACCCTTTTTTTTATTTATTTTTTACTTTTTGCACACACCACTCATTCCAATAGTTATAAACATATAGAAATGTCACCCGTCGTGTGTCGTACAGATTCTATCTTTCTTTCCATATTAAAGTAGTTGTATTATATTATAAATTCATAACATTTTTCCTAAATTTAAGCTTATACATTTATCCATTAAGGAGGAAAAGAAAATCTCAAAAATTTTAAGTAAAGTGTACAGATTCTTATCATTTTACTAACTCAAAAATTTAACTAATTCTTTCGAAATATTCCCATTAATATAATTTATAATCGTTTAATGTAATTATTCTTGTTTGGTACATTTAACTTCAGCTGAAAAATAAAAAAAATAAAGGCAAAAAGAAAAAAAAATTTAACAAAATCAATTTAATTCTGGTTTCTCTTCTCATTGCTTCTCTTCTCTTTAAAAAATATTCTTCAAAACTATTTCCAATTTTGTTCTAGAGAAAAATTCCTAAAATAACTCTATAATAAAATAATCCAAAATTGGAATTTTAGGGTTTAATAGCCCAGAATGTAGATTTATCTGTATTAATTATATATATGCATAAACAATTGATGTAAAGGGTAAGGTTTTAAAGGAGCTAAGACGTTAAGTTTCTTCCCTGTTATAATCATTCCTTGATTAAATATGTGGAGTAATTTAACAATTATATTGATTATCCGCAAGAAAAAACTTTTAATTTATCCAAGAATTCCTTATTATATAATAAAATTGGACATAGCTAATTTCCCTTTAGGAAACTATAACCTGATTTGTATAGAAAGTGGTAACTCTCTTCTCTAATTATTCTGTCAATCTCATTAACAAGTTTGCCACACTTTGTTATTACATTTGCTGCATGAAGGAGAAATCTGACGCCTGGATTATCTGTTCTACCATGTTGTCATTCTATCGTTCTGAGCATGCATTTATTCAAACTTCAAATCTGCACCGTCTTCTCTTCCTTCCTGCAAAAGCATGAACAGAATATTTGCTTGGATTTGTGTAACTGGATGTCTCAGAATAAATATTTATATAATAAAATATAGCATTTATACACATTATCTTTAAACTTTCTATACATTAAACTGTACTTAATCGTANATTTACAAAAATTTATACTTAAATTTAATTTCCCTAGAAAATAATTATATATATTTTTTTTCACCAGTTTTATTTACATAAATCACATGACAATTGAAATGGCTTATGATAAATTAATTAGTTTAAAGAATATATTTTTCAGTGTAAATCACTACATTTTTCTTGTATGTTAGATGGCTTCAAGTTGCCTGTGGATATAAAGAAACAGAGTGGCACCCGATTGGGTAATATCAGAGAGTAGGATTCCATCTTAGCTTTCCATTCCAAGTCGTAGAAAATCTTTGTCACGTTCACTCAATGTCACTTTACTTGGCCAACATGCTATTACGGATGTCTAGCTCTTCTCTACTCCTCCTGACTTGTTAGCTGTGTACAAAAGATTCGAAATGAGCACAGCTAGAATTGTAGAGAAGTAATGGAATCTTGAATATTAGCTACATTCTGGATAACTTGTAATAAAAAAAATATGGATAATAATAGTAATAACGCATGAAAAATATAAAAAAAAACCTTCATACATTTTGCTGTTGCATGTTATATCATACTCAAACAAAATGATGTCCTGTACATTGATGGATTCGATATTCACGCTTCTGCACTCTATTAAACTAAAAGCTTACAATTTTTTAAACATGAATGATTTAGATTATGTTTTTATCCTTCTTTCCTCTATATTTTTTGTACTTGTGATCGATGTTAAATTATAACTTTTGTAGAGAAATTTCTTTTTTTTTTGTAATTAGTAAAAATGNATTTTCAAGAATAAATTTAGTCGTTTAGCAACTTCTTTCTCTCCTATTCTTTCTTTCTTCACTATAAAATAAAGAAATTTAAGATGAGGAAAGTGTTTAATGGATGCAGTGATGACAATCTTGGTTAGGATGGTCGCAGCTGTTTGACAAAAGACAGGTGACAATTTATACATTATTTATTACAGCATTTCTTCATCATAAATCAGTGTTAAGATAATTATATAAAAGAATCTTTTGTTACCTTTATTACTGTAAAATATATACGATTTTAAGATCACTTATTAAAATCATTCTTTTACCTCTTATAACTTTTTAATGATTGATAATTTAAAAATAAACATTAAGTGCTATTTAAAAGATGATAATGATTCAATTTCAACAGCTTTTCCTTTATTTTTTTTAAAAAAACATTTTCTTTTTAATTCTTTCGTTCTTTCGTGGAATTTTTTCCCTTTTAAATATATGATGAATAGAAGAAAAATGATCATAAACGCATTAGAGAAATGTTAAGTTTTCTTAGATAACTTTTTTATTCAACATTCTTCTTCATCTATATGAAGATGAACAAGAGTTTCTTAATAGCTACTCCTGAGGATTTACCTTATTTAACTCATTTAATTAATGTTTTATATAAGGAAATATAAGTCGTTAGTGTATTAAACCATTTTATAAAATAATAATAATGTCCCTAAACGGGTGTAATAATCTAATTGTTATATTTACAGCTTTCTAAATCGAGTTAAAGTCATTGATTTACTGTGTTGTAAAACGATTTTGAAACAAAAGAAGACTTTGGAGGATGTTGTTCAATTTCTCTTTTTCTCAAGAAAGATAAAAAGAGAAATTTAACAGTGTCTTCAACAAATCATTCTTAAACTCGTCAAAAGCGAATAAATACTACAAAAAAAAAGGCAAGAACTTAGAAAAAGTTCAAGTGATAATGATTTAAAAAGTATTACACTATTAACACTTACTTTCAAGACACATTTTCATTTATATTTTCTGAAAATTTTATATTTATATTAAATAAATATATTCTAATTAATTCATTTTTAATTCAGAAAAATCCCTAATTAAAAATGGAAATTTTATAAAATGTATAGTTAAAATTTCGGGATTAGGGAGGGATTTTTCTCTTTTTTTATTAAAGAAAAATTTTCCAAGATAATATCTAAGTTATATAACATTTTGAGGATATTTTTCTATCTTTATTAGAATAAAAATCCCTAAAATGTTGTATAAAGCAAATTTCTGAATACGTGAAAATGTGAGTGGCTCCCGCAGATTAGGTCAACGTATCCAAAGATTTTCACAATAATCAAAATTTCCAGTTCTCCAAAATTATAACCTTATTTTCTACTAAAATCTCATAGGACCACGGACTCACGTGTCGGGTGATCGTAATGAAAATACCCCTATTCAACTCTGTTTAGAGAGATATACAGCAGTTTAAATGCAACCAAATCTGATAAGATGACATTTCAAGACATGCTGAAGACATTTCTGTAAAAAAAAAAAAACATTAGTTCCAAAACGTACCACTAAGGCACTTTTGGCGCTTTGGATCTTAATTCGTGCGATTTTTTTTATGGCGAAACTTTATCAAGGTCTTGTGGCAAATTTGGCAGCCTTGAAAGACAATATCGAACTGCACATGAGAAGTATCACAGAGGATCAAATGTGATCGACAGTTGAATACGCTATTCCGCTTCTTCAAGTTTTGCACCTTCAAATGGGGACTACATTAAGCAGTATCCCTGCAAAAGTGAAATGTTTGTTGCTTCCAGCGCCAAAAGTACCCTACTGGTGAGTTTTGATACTAATTGTTTTTATGGAAATGACTTCCACGAGCGTACTGAAATGTTACCATATCGGATTTGGTTATATTTATACAGCTAAATATCACTGTAGACAGCGTTGAATAAAGGTATTTTAATCACGATCACCCGGTATACGCGATCGGTCGTTAATTGTAGTATCAAAAATTTAGTAAAATAAAAAAAGAATAAATCTGTAAAATATTATATAAATTCAATTTAAAAATTTTCTTAACATAAGAGGAAAAAAATTGAAATTAAATTTTATTGGTAAAGATATTAGCTGTTTGCAAAGCTTAATGTCCCTGTTTACATATTAGACAAGTAAAGTGTAGATTGGCTTTGATCTCTATTGACAATCTAATAGACTAGATCTAGTTTTAGTTGAATTATCAAGTTATATCCATGGATGAGTTTTATGTATTCTTGTGCAATATTCTATTCTCTTATATAATCAGTTGCCATTAAAGGTACTTGAATTGTAGAGTTACAGCGATTTTATTTACTGAAACTTGATATTAATCTCTTAAAAAAAGCTTCTGTTTGAACAGTTTTTAGCATTTTTTATTCTTTTTAAAAGGAAACGAATTAACATTTCCAAATATTTTCTGCAATGTTTGAGTTTCGCTTCTCATGTTAAACCTCTGTGGAGCGTCATNTTTACAAAAATAAAACCCCGATAATACAGTAAGTCTGCTGTATGTATTATTATTTTTTTATTTAGAAACATTTTACTTTATAAATTTAATATTATCAACATAATTTTCTTTTATACTATTATAAAAACAGAATGTACGTACATTCCTTCATTTTTTTAAATAAAATTGATGCATGTTCTTGTGTTCTAATGGACGCTAGAAATGCATGAATCTTTCAAGTAATGTTGAAAACTTTAAAATGTTTCCAAGACATTTGAATAAAACATTTTTAAATGAAGAAAACACATTCTTATTCGATTATGTTGCATTTTCTAAGATAATTATTAATTTACTACGAAAAAAATAATAATAATAATCTAAATTTTTTTCAGGGATTTTTCGAATTTATTCAGATAATTTAAAGGAAAAACAGATAATAAACAATAGTTGAAAATGCTTATGCTCTGTCATACTTCGATGTTTTTATGACGTATCATTCTGTAGACGAAAAAATAAAATTCTTAAATTCAATTTTCTCGACAATATATCTTTTTACCGCGTAGAAAAATATTTTAAAAAATAAAAGATAAGAAAATAGTATATATTTCCTCCTCCTCTTTAGTTAGAAGTTCTTTTATAAATGTTGAAATGCTGCTTTAATGCCTGTTATGTATCTTTCTCTACCATGAAAGTTTCATAATATAATTTTAAAGGTGGATATTTCTTCCACTTGAACATGAAACAAACCACTGAATCTAACAAAAATTGTTTCTTTGTGTTATTTAATTTTCAATATATTGTCTCGTTTAAATTTTAAATTATAAACTGATTTTTTAGTATTAAACGAACGAATGATTGAGATTAACTAGATTCAAAATCACCCCTTCTAGATTTAAGAATCGTGTTATTTCTGCTAAATGAGTAGTATATAATAATTATTTTTAAATTTTAGGTTGTTGATNTATGTATATAGTCGCTATAGAAAGTGTAAATTTGAGTTTAAAAAATTGAAATTTGGTTGGAAAATTAAAAAAAAAAAATATTCTTATCTCTTGACATATTTAAAGGGACAATCTTATTTTTAGTAAATTTAGTCACGTTTCTTATCTACAAAACTTATGCTTTACTTTAACAGGTGTAATTCTCTATAGTAAGAGAATATAAGAAAGATAAGTTAATTTGAAATTGGATAAAATCTGGCTACAATGCGTTAGATATAATTCGATAATATTGAATGATACGTTATTTTGATTAAATTTACTAAGAATTTCTTTCTGTTTGTTTGTTAAAAACTTACCCCTCTAACTACGTAGGAATTATTCACAATTTATTTTCTTAGAATTCTAACCCTTTAAAGAATATCTCTTTTATTAATGGAAGACTATGCCTATTATTTTTTTTTTAAAATAATAAATTTTATATAAAATTGCTTTTGATAGTTATATTTCAAGTTAAAAACTATGATAATGGCGTACTAAACCAAGATTTTCAAGAATAAATTTAGTCGTTTAGCAACTTCTTTCTCTCCTATTCTTTCTTTCTTCACTATAAAATAAAGAAATTTAAGATGAGGAAAGTGTTTAATGGATGCAGTGATGACAATCTTGGTTAGGATGGTCGCAGCTGTTTGACAAAAGACAGGTGACAATTTATACATTATTTATTACAGCATTTCTTCATCATAAATCAGTGTTAAGATAATTATATAAAAGAATCTTTTGTTACCTTTATTACTGTAAAATATATACGATTTTAAGATCACTTATTAAAATCATTCTTTTACCTCTTATAACTTTTTAATGATTGATAATTTAAAAATAAACATTAAGTGCTATTTAAAAGATGATAATGATTCAATTTCAACAGCTTTTCCTTTATTTTTTTTAAAAAAACATTTTCTTTTTAATTCTTTCGTTCTTTCGTGGAATTTTTTCCCTTTTAAATATATGATGAATAGAAGAAAAATGATCATAAACGCATTAGAGAAATGTTAAGTTTTCTTAGATAACTTGTTTACTTCCTTTTCTAGTTACTAATATCAAAAGATTACTATAATTAAAGAAGCATTAACGTCACCTGTCCATTAGTATATTTTCCTGTTTCTAATCGTCTATCGACGATCACAAACNAACAGCTTTTCCTTTATTTTTTTTAAAAAAACATTTTCTTTTTAATTCTTTCGTTCTTTCGTGGAATTTTTTCCCTTTTAAATATATGATGAATAGAAGAAAAATGATCATAAACGCATTAGAGAAATGTTAAGTTTTCTTAGATAACTTGTTTACTTCCTTTTCTAGTTACTAATATCAAAAGATTACTATAATTAAAGAAGCATTAACGTCACCTGTCCATTAGTATATTTTCCTGTTTCTAATCGTCTATCGACGATCACAAACAGGAAACGTAGTAAATCTATTGAGAATAAAATCACAGTGTTTAATAATTGAGAACTACTTTAAAGTCATCCCAGATAATTAACTTTCTTTGTATACAAATTATTGACTTTATATTCACATACGTTTCTACGTTATTTACTTGAATACTGCATACGTATACTCTTAAAAAAATCTTTAATTGATTTTTTTAAATAAAATAAATGGATTTTTAATGAAATTTTTTAAGTATAATAATATAAATATATAATTTTTTACTAAAATCTATTAAATTTTTTATCTGTTTTATTTATTTGTTTTAGAACGAACTTAGTGTTAATGCCCTTAATTATATTTATAATTAATTACAATAAAGTGATTAAACATTATTTATTCGTAAACTAGAATACAATAGTTTATATATATTATGCAAATCTACACTTTAAATATTTAATTGTAAATTAATTAAAGTAATCTTAATTATCTTAAATTATTATTATTTTTTTCTTTCTGTAAAATAAAGTTTAGTTTTGTTTTTATTAACTAATAAAATTTTATAAATGATTTTATTAATGAGTACTTTTAGATTTATTAAAAATTTAAATTTGTCTACAATACAAATATTTTCGAATTAGTTATTACCTGTTAATATTAATGAAGTTAAGAAGTTAAACAGACATATTGTATATACAATATTAAAATTATTGAATTTCTCTGAAGTAATTTCATCAAAAATTAAAATTTAGTGTTGTATATTGAACATTCTTGAAATTAACTATACCTTTAAACAAGTATTCTACTTCAATAAACGTAATTTAATTTAATATATAAAGTAAAACCTGTATAAACCGCATTGATACAATACCGAAATTTTTGTCATTTAGGCAGATTTCCGTTTTAAGGGCAGGTGTTTCTGAACACAGAAAATCANACAAAAAAATAATAATAATAAACTACAAGACTACCGAAGGAATTTTTATATTAAATTTTTAATAATATACTTTTATAAAATAAAATTTTACTTTTTTTTAAAACAAATATTACGTTATAAAGTCTTACATTCGTAGGAGAATTCAAGTTAATAAAGCTAGTACACTATAAAGATCATATGAAATATTAAGAAAGAAAAAAAATAACATATTTTATATAAATATTCATAAAATAATATAGCTATAATTCTCATAAATACGAAACAAAAACATTTTTATTAGTGATGCTAATACGGAAATCATTTTCTTTTTATCCAGGAAAATAAGGATCAAGTCAATAAGAAACAGATGATTACAGGACTTTGACTATCTTTTCTTATCTCTTATCATATCAGGAAGTTCAGACAAACGACAAAGTGGTTTATTTTATTTAAAAATAGAACTGAAAAAAAAATAATAATATAAAAAAATGCTAGTGATGTAGATGTGAATGCAGACATTTTTCTCATATATATGCAATAGCACACACACACACTGGGGAGATATGTCTGCTGATTATTTGATTACCAACAAACCGATCAATAATTTTTGCAATTCGTGCAATATTCGACTGAGATCTATCTTTCATAAATATTGAATCATTCGAAATCTTTCATATCCAAAATATTGGATTAGATTTTCAAAACTAAATCGATAACAAACGTCAATTTCTCTATAGATTTTCAAATAGTTAAATATTTTTCTTATGACTAAAATGAGTGTTTCTAATTGATAATAATTAAAATTAAAATAAAATAATTATATAATTATTATTAAATCATCATCACTATTTCGAAATTTTCACCCCAATTACTATGTCTTGTAACTATTAATAGCAACAAAATATTGACCTTTAAGGTAAAAGTTTTATACTTTAACTTATTATATAATTATTTTCGTTTTGATTAATAAAATAACATATTATTTATTATATTTTTATACGTATTTATCATCATTTAATCAAGAATTACGTTCGTTTGAAACAGTTAATGATGTATGACATTTTGTTTGCTGTCTTCGACGTTTTATTTGTTAAATTAAAACTTAAAAATTAATTTATTTTCTTAAAACATTCTACTTTTACCCCTTTAAAGTCTGTTACAGTCAAATCTGTGAACGACGGCCACCGACGAGAACGTAAAACACGGTTATTAGCGAGGTTGCGGCCGAAGTTTTCATCTGTAAAACGTGAACGTCGAACGTCGAGCGCCGCTATCTTGTAGCGGCGCTCGACGTTCGACGTTCACGTTTTGTAGATGAAAACTTCGGCCGCAACCTCGCTATTATTCCAAGGTAAACGTGGTTGGAAGTTATTTTGGGTTCAAAAAGAAACTTTCCTGAAAAACTGGCTATCATTTACACAAACTTGGACTATTGTTTTGAGATTATTTTATAGACTATGCATTCAAAAAGAAAATCTAAAAATCTGTCTACTGTTAAGAGGTGTCCATTGTTGGGAGGTGATCGTTATTGGAGATTCCACTGTGTATATTGTTGGGAAAATAAAAAAAAAAAATATTCTTATCTCTTGACATATTTAANCTATGGTAGAAACTAAAAAAAAAACTTGTTGAACTGATCGATATATACGTAAGATTCTATTTTTTTTAAACATTTTTTTTCGAACAAAAAATTGAAAAACTTATTAAACTTTATGATTAGTCTACAGATTTATTTTTAAAATTAAATTATTTCTGGAAAAGAATTGAAGAAAATTGTAAGATATTTATAATACCAAAGAAATTGGTTAAAAAAGACAAGTACTTACACGAATAGTACAGTAAATAGAATAGTTTTCGTCGGTAATGTTTCTAGATCATTGAAAAACAAGACTTGTCTGAAACTGGATAATACTTTACTCACCAATATTCTTTAAATTCAATCAGTTTTAGAGTGAATCATATGAAGAATGGGAAAGATATAAGGCAATAAACAGAACAAAAATCTCGGCATATGCAGATAATTTAGTGCTTTCGAGACACAATAATGAAATCAATTATTTACTATCGTAGAAAACTAGCTTAGGAACTTGTTGAAATGATTAAATAAAGAAAACAATAATTATACAAGAGAAAATAAATTAATTAAAAGTGACTAGTAAATTACATTTTTACAAAAGTTTCTTGAAAATGTTTAAAGTAAAATTTAGTTGAAGCGTGCAGAATAACAAATTCTTCATAATTTGTTTAAAGAAGTTAACCAGAAACGAGCAAAAATTATTGTGACATCGCCACAATGCAATTTTTAATCACATTATTAATTTATTTAATTAAAAAATATATGCTCTCGATCTCAAATTAGTAGTGTCTTGCCCCTGTATGTCATACTTTTCCTCGAATCAACATTGTCATTCTGGGGAAAAATTTTGAATTAAAATCATATGACTTTCAGTTTAGACTGAAAGTTTGTACATACGTAAACTGGACCTTCTTCCTTTATTCTTTCTGAATCTCGTCTCAATTTTTATCTATATAACTTCATTCTTGATATTAAGGACGGACAGACAAGCAGACAGACGGATGACTGTGGGAATTTATAAGTCTATAATTTTTTTATGCAGCCCAATTTAAAAATTTTTTTACTTTGTCTTCTTTCTACACAGTCAAATTGGGTAAGAATAAAAAAATACATAAAAATACAAATAAATAAATGTGATCAAATTTCGATATTTTAGAATTTTGGAAAACAAGATGCGATTAGGAAATTGGACAAAATGGAGGTAAAAAATATATCAACGAAGAAATACATCATTATCAAAAAACAACCATCAATTTTAGATTTTCGGAATCTCATAGATTGCATTGGAGTGATCATTTCGAAAAAGTGCCTCCGGATATAAGCGTAAAAAAGATCATTGTAAAAAAAATAAAATAAAGAAAAATTGAAAGAATCCAGACTAGTAGAACAGGTGGATAAAAATATTTGAAAATTGCAAAATATTAGCCATAAAACAATGGAGAAAGAATTGTTAGTAATCGAGAAAAGTAAATGATTATGAACATCATTTTCTTGCAATGCAATCAGATATAGAAACTTATACAATTTTTTTTTTTTTTTTTTTATTGCTTTTAATAATTTATAAAGAAGAAAAAAAAATGTATATTTACTTATACATTTTTCATTCTTTTTATATCTAATATTATATTTTAAAACTTTATGTCTAGTCTTTAATATTTTAAAACATATTTAAGTTATGATACTTCTATCCATTCTTAGTAATAACAAAGGAAATTTTTATTATATAAAAGCTCTATAATTTAATAATTATATAAATTTTTAATTAATTTTTTGTAAAGAAGAATACAATAATATATCTAATTCTTTGCACGGGACTATAATAAAATTTCAATAATGACAGGAGTAATATAATAAAAGTACTATCAAGTACTGAGTTGTAGTAATATTGTTTACTAGTTCTTATAAATTTTAAAGAATAATCAAATATTTTTATTCGGTTATAATAATTATTTATAGTCTATTAAAGTCTTCTACTAGACTATATTGCGTATGGATTACAATGTATCGATGTTTGATTATATTTTTTTACGTGCCTTAACTGTCAACATGGTTTACCATTTACCAACACATGATTGATGTGACAACAATGATGGATAATGGCCCAACCGTATTCACAATTCAGATTCGGGTCACGTCTATAACAAGGCAACCCCCTGCGTTAGAAAACACTGGACCTATGCAGTTATGTATTGGTGTTTAGTTATTTTAATATTCTGTACATCGTTGGTTATTGTTTGCACTGTTAAGTATAAAAATAACTGCTAGACTGTTCGGTATGGAATATGAATAGAACGATGAGGTTCATCAATCATTCTAATAACATGATTGATTTCGATACTTGTAATTTTTAAATAATTTACCATGTTGAATAATAAGTGAAGATGGTTTTAATTATTCTTCCCTCTTTCTTCTCCCTTCTTTTAACAAATTCTTTCATGCATGGACACGTTATCGGTCTTCTCATCTTCTATGAAAACTTTACAAGAGGTAAGTATAACTAAGTATATCCTTGATTTTACAAGAAATAAAATTGATTTCGTCAGTTAAGTAGACCCAATTTAATTTTAATTTTAAAAACAGTCATGCGTATAGGGTAATTTTACTTTATTACTGCCAAATTTAATATATATATTAAATTTTGGCTATTATTTGAAATCGAATTTATTAAAACTTCTTCAAGAAAATAGTAGTTTATAACATAGCGTGAGGCAGTTTCAGTTTGGAAGATTAAAGAAGGTACAGTATCATTCTTAGATAAACGGCTCAGAAGAATAATGGGTTTCAACTTAAACATAAACCATTTAGGATATTTCGAGTAAAATGCACGATTGCAATATATTACTTCTTTATGTCATTTCTTGAAAAGCAAATCAGAATATCACAAGCAATATCTAAGTAAACATTATATAGAGTTCAATGTAGGCACTAGAAAAGAAGAAAGAAATAAAATGGGGAAAAAATAAATAAAGGATGAATGATAAGAGACTTTGAATTAAATATATTCTTTGTTTTTTTAAAGATTTAAAGTTACTTTTTGGCTTACTTCTTTGATACAAGTCGAAGAAATAACTTTAAAAAAAACTTTCAGAATTTCATACTTGGTGTGGATTTATGGATAAAATTTATGTCGAGATTATTATTAAAGGTAAATATTATTAAGCATACGTTTTAATCGTCACTATTATTAAACTGTTTTAAGAAATATAATATTCAGTGCAAGAAGTAAAATATGAACTTTTATGTGTTGATCATATCTACTGTGTTATATACATAATACAAAATGACAATACTGATTTATAAAAATATTTTTATTATTATTATCTCTTCATGTAAAAAACATTAAAAATATATTATAAATAGAAAGAAACAAGAAAGAAAGCTAAAATATTAAATTTATTTGTCGTATTATTAATTCTTAAAGTTATTGTTAATGCAGGAGATTTTTGTTGAAAAGAATTCTTTCTATTCTTAGCTACACTAGTATAAGTCACACTTATAAATGGTAAATTCATATATTATATTTATATTTAAACATTCGGTAACAACATAATTTCTTAATAAATATTTTATTGTTTTACTTTATTTTATGTTATACACTTTATACCTTAGGTTATAACTTATAGAACAGAGTGCTGCTAGTAATTAATATATTCATATAAAATTTTTAAAAAAACTACGTAAAGTATTTAATTTAAATAAATAAATAATTTTATTATCTCATCTTCTATAATTAAACATTAAAATGTCTGAATTAATTAATTATGTTTTTTTTTCCTCTTTGATTACTTTTTATTGTGTTGTCAGAAAATGCTCGTAAAACTGCATTAAGTTGTATTAGTTTTTATACAAAATTTTCTTTTGTGTAAAATTGATAATGGCATTTAATGACTTTTTATTTACTTTATGCAGTAAATAATAAATTGAATAGGCCGAAAAAGCGTATCATATAAAAAAACGTGAGATGATCCTCTTGAGAGAAATCCAATAGATTCTAGACGACAAAATTTTTTTAATATTTTGTTTTCTCTTATTAAAATATTCATATTAAATCTTTGACTTTTATGATAAAGCCTTTCACAATATTATTCCTTTTTATAACAATGATTTATATTAAATATACAGTTGACAAACTGATTTATCATCAAACTATTCAGATATTTGAAGAAAACTAAGATTATTTTTTAAAAAAAGAATAAGTTTATCCTCATTATATATTCAATTTAAAAATACTCAAAAATATGCTTTCGAGATTTAGAAACGTTATACGATTTTATTTTATTAAAACTTTTGGTGGGATGATAGTCGAAAATTTAATATCTGCGATAAAGTGAAGAAAAATTAGATGAAAATTGATTTGAGAAGTTAACAAACTCGACAGAAGAAAGGGAGGAAAGTAGAACTGGTTTTATTGATCATGACGATTGTTGCAGCGGAGTGAGGTAGAAGTCACCATTGCAAGATTACCCTTTTGTAATACTGCCAGATCTTGACCTTTCGGTTGTTTTCTGGGTGGAGAAAGTTCTCAACAGGCTATCAACTGAAAGATACAGCTTGTCTGAGTCAGCAGTAATGATCATGGAATTACTACAGCAGATGCCACAGATTCCAGGAAAATTGTGATCGTCTAGAGAGGTGTGACAAATAGTGTAGCCACTTGCAATTGATGACCGTAGAGAGAAACCCAGCGATACAACAATAATGCCAAAGTTCGTCATCTCTTTGATCTCCACCCAATTTTCACACTACTCCGCCCATTTCTCCAGTTTAACAATGTATCCTGGTTGGATATGATCAAATACATCAATGACAGACGGAAGTAGATTACTTTTCTTGTATTTCTTGTTACAGGTAGTGTGAAAGGAAGAAGCTTATTGTAGCTGTTCGCCCAATTTGATATATAAGTAGAGAGTGGCATCACGTTTACTGATTAATAGGAAATTAAGCGACATGCGGGTGATGAAAGTGCTCGATACATTCTGCGGAAAGCGAGAACAGGACAAATCAATCACCGGAACTGTAAGGTTGAAGCTGTTTTCCAATTATTTATGTTAGATCACGTCTGACGTGTAATGTACCATGACAACTGTATTTTTTTTCCTTCTATTCCAGAAGGGTAGATCTTTGATTTCCTGTAAATGCTCGTAATTGTACACTTCTACAAAACGTTTTTTATTACTATTATTATTATTTTATATTTGTCTTTGATAAAACGAATGTTTGATCTGTTGTTAAATTATAGTTTTTAATATATATTAAAGAATAATAGCAACTGTTTCGCATTTTATAATCTATTTTCCTCAGTTACTCACTACAGAATGCAAAACTCTTTTAATTAATTATTAATAGTTTTTCCAACATGAAATTATGATATTTATCGGTAAGAAAAAAATGATAATACGCTAAATTTATTTAATTATTTATTCTAAAATGAGGAAAGTATCATGATAAATTTACTAATGCACAGTATGAGATGTAAAATTCATTAATTACTTACATTAAATGGGAAGGATGTAAATAATAAAAAATTTATTAATTAGTTGCCAAAAACGAAATGGATGATGATGAATACATCATTAATTAATTAATTAATTTGAAAAAAAAACAGGATGGTGATGATGCGATGTTCATGAATATGCAAAATTGATGTTATAGAATTTTATTATTGATGTAAAATATCAATGCTATGAAATGTAAAATATTAATTCAATTGTTTTCAAATGATTTTCATTAAAATATATATGTATATAATACATCTTCATTTCCTCTCTTCTGTTGATAATACAGTTATTTCAAATGTAGCTGGAGTAATTTTTGAGTAACTTATTATTAAAAATTTGCATTTTATTTTTAAGGTGGTGCAGCAGTAATATAATTAAATTTCTGTGAATTATTGAAATAGAAAAGTTTTCTAAATATTCAAAAAGTTGAAAAATTATTATTCACATTGTATTGAATAGGCGGAAAGAAAGTAAATTATATATTTCCTATTCGGTTTTTATATAATTCGTGCTACCGTGAAAGCAAAGATCACTTTCACTAGTGTACAGCTAACCGATAATTATCGTAACAACTTATAACTTAATTATGCCCTCTAGTCTCAAAGGCGACAAATGTTTCTAGCAAATATTTCACATTTTACTCTTTATTTTCGATAATGACAGCTTGGGGAAATATTTCACATGTTTGACAACTAACTTAATGAAGAATTTAACATTACCATTTATTTAGTGGATAACATTTCTCGTGTATAGAATCATCTCTCTATCGTCAATTCTTTTTTCTTTGACTCGATATATTCCGGGATTAACATCTGATATATTGAAATTCCTCTATACGTTTGTATGGGAATGTTGCACATGTTGTTTCCGAGTTTGTCATTCGTGGGTAAGAAGCAAAATATATATATATATATATATATTTTTTCAACATCAATCGTTATNACAAAGGAACAAGTGAAGACAAAGGGTCATAAAAGGTTTTTTGGTTATTGGGAAGGTTCACTGCTCTAGTGGGTCAAATTGGTTTGGGTCGGGAGTACCGACAGTATCAAACACTTTTTTGCGAATATTTATAATAATTTATTTCTTTTTATAAAAGGATTTTACGCATATTTTTTCATATTACATTATCTGTCTTTGCCTTCCTTTTTCGTTTAAAATAGATAAAATGTTTCAACTTTTAAGTTTGTTAAATTTGCTTGACCTGACCAATTATATAGAAACTGTTGAATGTTTTTTTCTGCTAGATCAATACTGTTTTTTTTTCTATATATAGAAGTTTCTATATATATCAACAGTGCTTTCTGTTTACAATGTTTCCTGCTATACATCGCTTTCAATTCGACAGAGCTTGATAAAGTTTAGAAAATTCTCTATAAACACGATAAATTTTAATTAATAAAAGAAAATTACATTAATTATTTTTCTATAAAATAGTAATTTATTACATATTAAGCAAATTTTATTCGTTGATTTTAATTTAGGAACGTTTCGTAAAATGTTCGGTAGCCAGTCTTTCGTGTTGTTAATAGACTTTTATACTGTTATATCCAAGTTGGCACGTGGTAACACGTAGCAGGAGATGTCACTAAAGTCACCTATCTGTCACGCAGAATGTATATTCGAAGTATTCCGGTATTACTTCTCATTATCTTATTTTTCGAGCAAATTAAATAGTAAGAACGATCACATTTATGCTTGAAAATACTTGGTTTTAGCATTAGATGGAATTAAATGGGATATGTCAAAGAAATTTCCGAAAGTCTGAACGCTCCTTAGTATTGTTCTAATATGTGTATTGGAAAGCAATAGAGTCACTTGGATATCCAACATTTCTGTCTACTGAAAAAAATAGAAAGTTTCCGATTACTATGGATACAGTATTAAAATGGAAATTTCTCTAAAAATACAATTGAAAAAAATAAATATTTAAAGAATTTATTAATTAATGACATAAATCACTGTTTCTTTAAAGAAGAAATAGTAATTTATGATAAGATTTAAATGTAAAAATCACGAGATTGTCTGGAAAAGGATGAACTTAATCTTCTTTCGGGAATTTCCAAATGTTCAAAATTGTCATACAGATAGAAACATTGACTTTTAAAGTTTTCGTAATACAGATAAAAACATTCATCTCAATGATTTCGTAGTATGAAGATGGATACGTTCGTTTTTTGACATTTTCATGACTTTTTACACGTCACTACATTTTTTTCTATTTATAATAAATTTAAATATTGTTATAAATAATTCAAACTTCGATTTTTCAAATTTCTTATTAAAATAAATCTTATAAACAATTAATTAATTATTTATTTAAATGTTCCACAGTTGTATAAAAAAAAGAATATTAGAGTCAATTTTCATTCATTATTTCCTCGTAATATAAAATAATAATTTTTAAGATAATTTAATATTTAATATTATAAATAAATCTACATTATTCTCAACGTCATTTTCTTTAATATTTTATTTATATTATTATACAAATTAAAAAGTATATATATATATATATTTATAACATTGTTTCTTTTTTCCTATTAATCAAGGTGTTAAGTTGATAAAACAGAAACAATTTGCTGATTCCTAATTATCTTAATTACTAAAACAATAACAGAAAGAGCATAGTTTTGATTGTCATCACAATTTCCTTCATTACTGCATTACTCTAATGGATTATAACATTCATATTCAATTACTATTACTATTATGCNTTCATGATTAAAGTTGTTAGTTTGGCGATTTTTTTAATATTTTTTTATTTTATATAAATAATTTATTTCTTTTTATAAAAGGATTTTACGCATATTTTTTCATATTACATTATCTGTCTTTGCCTTCCTTTTTCGTTTAAAATAGATAAAATGTTTCAACTTTTAAGTTTGTTAAATTTGCTTGACCTGACCAATTATATAGAAACTGTTGAATGTTTTTTTCTGCTAGATCAATACTGTTTTTTTTTCTATATATAGAAGTTTCTATATATATCAACAGTGCTTTCTGTTTACAATGTTTCCTGCTATACATCGCTTTCAATTCGACAGAGCTTGATAAAGTTTAGAAAATTCTCTATAAACACGATAAATTTTAATTAATAAAAGAAAATTACATTAATTATTTTTCTATAAAATAGTAATTTATTACATATTAAGCAAATTTTATTCGTTGATTTTAATTTAGGAACGTTTCGTAAAATGTTCGGTAGCCAGTCTTTCGTGTTGTTAATAGACTTTTATACTGTTATATCCAAGTTGGCACGTGGTAACACGTAGCAGGAGATGTCACTAAAGTCACCTATCTGTCACGCAGAATGTATATTCGAAGTATTCCGGTATTACTTCTCATTATCTTATTTTTCGAGCAAATTAAATAGTAAGAACGATCACATTTATGCTTGAAAATACTTGGTTTTAGCATTAGATGGAATTAAATGGGATATGTCAAAGAAATTTCCGAAAGTCTGAACGCTCCTTAGTATTGTTCTAATATGTGTATTGGAAAGCAATAGAGTCACTTGGATATCCAACATTTCTGTCTACTGAAAAAAATAGAAAGTTTCCGATTACTATGGATACAGTATTAAAATGGAAATTTCTCTAAAAATACAATTGAAAAAAATAAATATTTAAAGAATTTATTAATTAATGACATAAATCACTGTTTCTTTAAAGAAGAAATAGTAATTTATGATAAGATTTAAATGTAAAAATCACGAGATTGTCCGGAAAAGGATGAACTTAATCTTCTTTCGGGAATTTCCAAATGTTCAAAATTGTCATACAGATAGAAACATTGACTTTTAAAGTTTTCGTAATACAGATAAAAACATTCATCTCAATGATTTCGTAGTATGAAGATGGATACGTTCGTTTTTTGACATTTTCATGACTTTTTACACGTCACTACATTTTTTTCTATTTATAATAAATTTAAATATTGTTATAAATAATTCAAACTTCGATTTTTCAAATTTCTTATTAAAATAAATCTTATAAACAATTAATTAATTATTTATTTAAATGTTCCACAGTTGTATAAAAAAAAGAATATTAGAGTCAATTTTCATTCATTATTTCCTCGTAATATAAAATAATAATTTTTAAGATAATTTAATATTTAATATTATAAATAAATCTACATTATTCTCAACGTCATTTTCTTTAATATTTTATTTATATTATTATACAAATTAAAAAGTATATATATATATATATTTATAACATTGTTTCTTTTTTCCTATTAATCAAGGTGTTAAGTTGATAAAACAGAAACAATTTGCTGATTCCTAATTATCTTAATTACTAAAACAATAACAGAAAGAGCATAGTTTTGATTGTCATCACAATTTCCTTCATTACAGCATTACTCTAATGGATTATAACATTCATATTCAATTACTATTACTATTATGCAGCACATAAAAGCAAGTTCATTGTGATAGAACAGCATGCTGAACGTTTATAGCTTTCCTATCAGAGGAGTAGCGATAAATCAATGATTTGTCGTTGAAAGTAAGCTAAATGGATAACCAAGATAACAAAAAAGAATGACCAGAAAACATTAAAATATATATGTATATAATACATCTTCATTTCCTCTCTTCTGTTGATAATACAGTTATTTCAAATGTAGCTGGAGTAATTTTTGAGTAACTTATTATTAAAAATTTGCATTTTATTTTTAAGGTGGTGCAGCAGTAATATAATTAAATTTCTGTGAATTATTGAAATAGAAAAGTTTTCTAAATATTCAAAAAGTTGAAAAATTATTATTCACATTGTATTGAATAGGCGGAAAGAAAGTAAATTATATATTTCCTATTCGGTTTTTATATAATTCGTGCTACCGTGAAAGCAAAGATCACTTTCACTAGTGTACAGCTAACCGATAATTATCGTAACAACTTATAACTTAATTATGCCCTCTAGTCTCAAAGGCGACAAATGTTTCTAGCAAATATTTCACATTTTACTCTTTATTTTCGATAATGACAGCTTGGGGAAATATTTCACATGTTTGACAACTAACTTAATGAAGAATTTAACATTACCATTTATTTAGTGGATAACATTTCTCGTGTATAGAATCATCTCTCTANAAAGTGAAAAATTGAATAATTTTTAATAAATGATGTAATCGAGTGCAAATTTCCTTTCTATATTTTAATAATATGATAGGTTTACGCGACATTATTTAAATGATACGGAATTATGTTTGTTATTTAACCTTAGTGTGTACCTAATCTGTATTATCAGAAAGGAGACAAAAGATAATTTTTCTGGTCGAATGCGTCACAATCGATAAGCATACATGAAGTTCCCAAGGGCTCTTTGCTACTTTCATGTAGATCAATCTATTTACAGATCTTCATCAAACATTTAATACAATGCAATTTACTAATTTATATACATAATTAAGTGATATTACGTTTATCATTTTTCATAATTGCTATTTTAAAATTTATAATAAATTTTATAGGCGTTGATTATATAGTTAAATGCATTTTTTCGTGTTTACATTTAATTTTTATGTAGAAATTTAAATTAAATATACGTAAAATTATCGAAATTTGAAAAACATGCTTTCTTTATCATATTTTTCTTTCAAAGTTATATAGATTTATGCAATAAATTTAGACAAGTCAAAGAGAAGAATTGATATACTGTATATGTATTTTTATATTTTAATATAGATGTATAAGATATTTTTATGGATTTATTAAAAATTTTTACGCACAGATTTGATTTAAAATCTGTTCTATAAGCACAACTGTTACTTTCTTTATTTAAATAAGAAAAAATATAATTATTTTCTATTAATATACTTCAAATTAAACTCTTCTTATTATTGATACTTCATTAGACTATTGAAGATGCGTGTTATTTATATGATGCATCTTTACTGTTTATTTAATGTAATTTTTTCATTAAACTTTTAATGTTTTTATTTGTAAGATTACAAAAATTTTCGCACCAGTGTACTTTGTAGCATTATTTGTATTGGATTTTTATTAACTCTTTGTTCATATCTGTTCTGATACAGATCGACGGATATATAGGCTCGTATAATACTATAAAATGAAAATTGTTTCAGTTCATTGACTCGGCGTAGTTTTTCTTTCTGATAAATTACTTATAAACTCTTCTTGTACGATCATTCAACCTTATAGTGTAAAAATCAGACAAAATATTTTTATTTTTATACAAAAAAATGGTCTTACTTAAGAATTTTAAAGTATATATAGTGTACCTTACTTATAAAATGCGATAGATAATTAAGTTTATTAAAAAGATCTATAAATTGCAAGCATATTTACCAATTAGTTGGATAGATTTTTATGGAAATTAGCCTATATAATATGCTAAATTATCATAAGCCAGAAGAAAAATTATGTGAATTGATGGTTACAGAATTAGCTCGAATGCCAAAAATTATGATTTAATATCGCTTCAAGATATAAAGAATCGAAAAATTCGACTTCAAAAGTAATTAAAGAATGAAAAATGTCTTTCAATAAAATCTATAAAATTTCACCAACAACAAGAAGAAAGATGGAAGAATACCTCAACAGATACTTTTATACGAAACGTGGAAGAGAAAACTATAGATTTCATCAAGTTATGACCAATGAATCGAATTCCATATCCATAAACCATATTTCATTTCATATGTCAAAAAACATGCTCGAATGGATAATATTCGCATGTCTGCTTCTACACCACCGCATATTGTGATGTATGCATGAGAAAGAAATCAAAAGAAAACTTGAAATTTTATAAAAAAAAAAAATTTTTTTAGAAACTGTCAATTTGGTAGTAAGAGAAGAGCCATTACTTGACTGCTTGACTGAAATAAAAAGGCTTAAAGAAAAATTTCTAGGTCCGTAGAAAGTTACAGTCATCGATCTTTCCTAATGGCTTCCTATCCGCAACGTTAAACATGTCCGAAAATTTTCTAACAGGTCACAATGGAATACTGATTCTAATACAACGCTCCTTTAGTCATTTCCGACATTTTTTTCTCTTCCCCTCTTTCTTTTGGTTATCTGCATTCTCAATAAAAGTATGATTGCTTTTAATATCTTCCAGATAGAACAATTTAGAAATGATGTAGCATCAATAAAATAACCATTACTTTGAGTGGATTTATTCTTAAAAGTTATATTCAATTCCCCATGTTTTTTAATAATTAAAATAACAATAAATAATTTTCTATCAAACATTTTATCTTTATGATGGAGTTATAAATTTTTTTTTAACTCTATTGTTCCTTTGTGTAAGCCATTTTAATGCAAATTTATTTAAGTTTTAAAGAATGTATCTATCTTTAGAATTTACGATCATTTAATTTTAGTAATTATCAACTAATATGACTACATTGAACGCCATATATTTTGATATCGAAGCTTTAAACTATACAGTAACTAGCCATATTTACAGTTATTTCATTTCTCCATCGCACACCATCCTTTGTTCTTGTGATTCCGAGTGGAATTGTAGACTTTTAAAGGGATTTATTCAGCCTGAAGCTTCCAAATTTTAGTGGATATTTAAAAGACAAGCTAGCATCCAGCACCTTTTATGAATAGGATATATATCATACTCCCTATAACAAAGCTACCAACGGCAATCTACTTGACTACGTTTCGCATGAATGAACTTTAAATCTATAATAATAATAAAGACTAGCTTATTTTTAAATTCAAAAATATACTTACCAAACTATAATAATTAAAGAAATTTATACGTTTAAAAAAAAAAAAAAAAAAACGTANGTAAATAATAATAATAATTATTATTATTATCATCAAGTTTTAACATTAATTTATTAATATTTAAAGTGCATAAAACAAGTGAAATGGTCATGAATCATACAGAAAATTTCACAGCGTACAAAATACAATTTCGAAAATCATGATTCGATGCTCTTAATGATGATGATGGGATGTTTTATAATCTCCTTACTAATTACGCACGTGTCAACTTATGGATTAGTTAATTTCTTACAATCATTACACTCGAGTAGAAATCTAAAGAAAATTATAATGGATACAACCGAGCGTAATAACTTTTATGTAACTCGTAACGTTGTTACTTTCGAGTTGTAATTTTTACAATTTTCTACGTTAAGTAAATTACTTACATTTTATTTTATTTTATTTTATTTTTTTATTACTATTATTATTTAATTTAATTTCTAGGAAAACTGCTATTTTTAATTAGATAAACAACAAAAATAATAATATTAAACTTTTTATTTCCTGTTGCTTTAATTAAAATTTTAAATTATTATCACGAAATTTTAATTACTTTGTTAAAATTGTTAAAATATAAACTTTGTCTGTGATTAAATGTCATTGTTTAACGCGGATTATGACGTACACTTTTACGTGTTTACGAATGTATGAGGTATATTGTACGTGTTTTTGTAATATTATAATTGTTTTTTTGTATGTGATTTAGATTTATATAGAATTAAACAATACGACAATCGCAAATTACTTAAAACTTTTAATGAAATTCGTATAATTATAGTTTTTCCCCAATTAGATATTAACAGAATCCAATGATGTGCACTGTGAATAATGTAATAAAGTTAAATTTGGCTTTCTGATAAAATGGCGAATGTGCTTTACATGTAAAAATCAAAAGAAGGAAATAGCATTAACACAAACTGATGTCTTCTCATGGTTAAACCCAATGCATTACTCTAAATTATCGAGCATTGAAAATAAGTAAAATGAATTTATCTTTTACTGGATTTCACAATAGTTTATTCTCATTTTCGTTTGTTATGTAGTTCATAATGTCGTGTATTTTGCATTAAGAACAATGTAACAACCATATGTGTGATGGTATATTAGTATTTGTTCGCTAGAAAACTTCCCTGACTGATGCAGACTGCATCTGTTGCCTTACACCAGTTGATAAAGAGTTTCCCGTTTCCCATCCTCATAAATCATAGTACATCTGTCTTGCACATCCTCTTAAATCAAAGTACAACTACTGTTTTGCACAGTCTTTCTAAATTTCAGTTAAGGAAAAGTGTTATATATATATATATTTTTCCTATGCCCGAAAGAAATCAGAGTAGAGTCTTGATAATCTATTATTCCTAGTATACTTTATCACGAATTCTCATTATTTTTAAAAATTTTAATTAAGAAGGATCAGATAAATGTATAGAAAAGTTTTATCTGTTTTCTTAGTTAAATTTTACATTTATATAGAGATATATTTACGTACAACCCTGAAGATCAAGATTAATAGAAATTCTAATAGAGAATTGATGAGATCTTCCTCATCTTCATGTGCTGAGGATGCAGAGTATGAAGAAAATCTCAAATAATAAGATGTATAGGATAATTTATCGAAAATATATCTTAATTTAAACAAATAGAATGCTTAACAACTAAAAATCATTTAATTTTAATTAAATATATTAAGAAAAGTATATTAAAGTCGTATAACTAAGCTAAGATTCTAAAGTGGTGCTATTATAGAATCAAAAAATAAATTTCAAACTATATAACATTATAAAAGATGAAAGATTTTTCAAAATAAAAAATGAGAAAATTAATTATATCATCGAATAAATATATTATTTCTAATATTTTCGAGCATAAAAACAAAAAAACAATCTATTGTATCTCTAACTCGAGACAATTAAATAGACTTATTTTAATCTTCTTATAGTAACAAATAAGAAAGAATTAAAAATTTCTTTTTTAATTATAAACTTATTTATTTTTCAAACGAGATTATTAAAGAAAAATACTATTTAATGATAATGAAAAGAGACAACAAAGAGAAAAGAATAAGTAAACAATTAACGTTTTGCAACTAATTCTTTTTCTTTTCTTTTCTATTTTTTTAAAGCAAAATCTCTCCTTAAAATCAACTTTGTGTATACAAAACATGAAAGTCAACTAATCACTGTTATCTTAGAGAAAGTGCAACCAAGCAAATATATTATTTTATTTTATTTTATTTTTAAATTCTTCTTCTTTTGTTTCTTAACTGATTAAAGTTTAAAATTGTCGAAAAGAGAAATTTCGAATAATTACATTCGCTGAAATTTCTATCTTAAGAAATCCTCTTTTATTTTATTTTATTTTTTAAAATTTAATTATCCTTTTTTAATATTTAAACAAATTTAATGAACCCATCAAGTTTTAACATTAATTTATTAATATTTAAAGTGCATAAACAAGTGAAATGGTCATGAATCATACAGAAAATTTCACAGCGTACAAAATACAATTTCGAAAATCATGATTCGATGCTCTTAATGATGATGATGGGATGTTTTATAATCTCCTTACTAATTACGCACGTGTCAACTTATGGATTAGTTAATTTCTTACAATCATTACACTCGAGTAGAAATCTAAAGAAAATTATAATGGATACAACCGAGCGTAATAACTTTTATGTAACTCGTAACGTTGTTACTTTCGAGTTGTAATTTTTACAATTTTCTACGTTAAGTAAATTACTTACATTTTATTTTATTTTATTTTATTTTTTTATTACTATTATTATTTAATTTAATTTCTAGGAAAACTGCTATTTTTAATTAGATAAACAACAAAAATAATAATATTAAACTTTTTATTTCCTGTTGCTTTAATTAAAATTTTAAATTATTATCACGAAATTTTAATTACTTTGTTAAAATTGTTAAAATATAAACTTTGTCTGTGATTAAATGTCATTGTTTAACGCGGATTATGACGTACACTTTTACGTGTTTACGAATGTATGAGGTATATTGTACGTGTTTTTGTAATATTATAATTGTTTTTTTGTATGTGATTTAGATTTATATAGAATTAAACAATACGACAATCGCAAATTACTAAAAACTTTTAATGAAATTCGTATAATTATAGTTTTTCCCCAATTAGATATTAACAGAATCCAATGATGTTCACTGTGAATAACGTAATAAAGTTAAATTTGGCTTTCTGATAAAATGGCGAATGTGCTGTACATGTAAAAATCAAAAGAAGGAAATAGCATTAACACAAACTGATGTCTTCTCATGGTTAAACCCAATGCATTACTCTAAATTATCGAGCATTGAAAATAAGTAAAATGAATTTATCTTTTACTGGATTTCACAATAGTTTATTCTCATTTTCGTTTGTTATGTAGTTCATAATGTCGTGTATTTTGCATTAAGAACAATGTAACAACCATATGTGTGATGGTATATTAGTATTTGTTCGCTAGAAAACTTCCCTGACTGATGCAGACTGCATCTGTTGCCTTACACCAGTTGATAAAGAGTTTCCCGTTTCCCATCCTCATAAATCATAGTACATCTGTCTTGCACATCCTCTTAAATCAAAGTACAACTACTGTTTTGCACAGTCTTTCTAAATTTCAGTTAAGGAAAAGTGTTATATATATATATATTTTTCCTATGCCCGAAAGAAATCAGAGTAGAGTCTTGATAATCTATTATTCCTAGTATACTTTATCACGAATTCTCATTATTTTTAAAAATTTTAATTAAGAAGGATCAGATAAATGTATAGAAAAGTTTTATCTGTTTTCTTAGTTAAATTTTACATTTATATAGAGATATATTTACGTACAACCCTGAAGATCAAGATTAATAGAAATTCTAATAGAGAATTGATGAGATCTTCCTCATCTTCATGTGCTGAGGATGCAGAGTATGAAGAAAATCTCAAATAATAAGATGTATAGGATAATTTATCGAAAATATATCTTAATTTAAACAAATAGAATGCTTAACAACTAAAAATCATTTAATTTTAATTAAATATATTAAGAAAAGTATATTAAAGTCGTATAACTAAGCTAAGATTCTAAAGTGGTGCTATTATAGAATCAAAAAATAAATTTCAAACTATATAACATTATAAAAGATGAAAGATTTTTCAAAATAAAAAATGAGAAAATTAATTATATCATCGAATAAATATATTATTTCTAATATTTTCGAGCATAAAAACAAAAAAACAATCTATTGTATCTCTAACTCGAGACAATTAAATAGACTTATTTTAATCTTCTTATAGTAACAAATAAGAAAGAATTAAAAATTTCTTTTTTAATTATAAACTTATTTATTTTTCAAACGAGATTATTAAAGAAAAATACTATTTAATGATAATGAAAAGAGACAACAAAGAGAAAAGAATAAGTAAACAATTAACGTTTTGCAACTAATTCTTTTTCTTTTCTTTTCTATTTTTTTAAAGCAAAATCTCTCCTTAAAATCAACTTTGTGTATACAAAACATGAAAGTCAACTAATCACTGTTATCTTAGAGAAAGTGCAACCAAGCAAATATATTATTTTATTTTATTTTATTTTTAAATTCTTCTTCTTTTGTTTCTTAACTGATTAAAGTTTAAAATTGTCGAAAAGAGAAATTTCGAATAATTACATTCGCTGAAATTTCTATCTTAAGAAATCCTCTTTTATTTTATTTTATTTTTTTAAATTTAATTATNTTTGATTTCTCATCTTCTTAAAAATAAACTTAAAATATAATATAAAGCAGGTAATTTTTAAAGAATAAATCTAATAATTTATATTAATCGACCTTTAAAATAATATAAATAATATTTTTATGTATAATAAACGAGTTTTAAGATGTTGTATAGATTTTTCTTGATAAAGATGCTGTTCTTTACTGATTAAATTCTTAGTAAAGGTCACATAAAATATAATTATATGTAATTATATATATATTGGTGACTTTAATAATATTTTAGAATTGCTAGCTTAGAAATGGCGTTAAAATAACGGTTGTAATCGGATGTGGTAGTTGAAATCCAAGAAGATAGAAATCTCCAATCGATACGAACATACTTTATCCTTCAAATCATCGGAAATATTTTGCTACTAAACGATGCTGTAAAATTTTAACCATTTCGGTCACCGCTATCTTTCTAACGTTGTTTATAGTCTTCAGCTTTTAGATTTGTTGAGCTGAAAGAGTGCGAACCAACCAACAAACTGCCTTTGGACATGCACATGCTAGGTTTATAGTGCAACCGTCTAGCAAAGCACTTAAAAAACGTATTTCTTTCACACATTTAGACTCCATATTTTTACTTTCATCCTTAATACATTTTCTCCATATGCTTGATTCTATTGATTTTTTTATTCTTTTCATATTCTTCATTCTTTGTAATTTTCTATATTCTCTACACTCTTTATATTCGCTTTATATTCTCAATATGACAAATTTCTTTACATTTTCAGGCATTTTTCTAATTAATTTTTACATTTACACAATTTTCACGAGTGACTTTTCCTATGAATAAAACGATTTAAATCGACTTCGGACAGTTTTTTAAAATAATTATACACTTCCCTATTAATTATTAAATCACAAAACCACAGGAAAAAAACGTATTTTAAAGTTTTTTAATTTAAGTAATTACATAAACAACATCAAAGAAAATCTCAGATTAAATTATCAAACACAGTTAGAGAAATTTCGTAATTAGTTTTTAACAGAGAATGGAAAAATCTTCTTATTCTTGTTGAAAAATCATTAATTTCTTTTTTATTTACTTACTTTACTACTTTGTTTTCGACTTAATTTTCAGTGAATTTAACCAATCTTTACAAAATTTATCTAATTAGTCAACGAAATACATAATGAGGTTTAGAAGCAAACTTGTATATAAGCAAATTAATTGAAACAATTTGTGAATGATATCTTGTTTATATAAGAATTTTGTTTATTCTGTAAGAATTTATCTTGTATATAAAAGATAAAAGTCACTTTAAAATCGTTAACAACGTGTAAATTTTGCTAATAATAACAAAGATAGGTGGATATAATAATTTTGTCACTATGAAGAGAAATATTATTCTTATGAAAATTATATTCGTTTCACGAATGACTAATAAAACTGTTGTTGCTTCTGTTGAATATACAGTTACCTAATTGTAATTTTACTCCACAAAAGGTATACCACGAGTTATTAATAGTACAACACTTTGAACTTTTGACATGAAGCACGCAGCGTGTCTAACTACGGTTTATCGTGAACTGAATATACTTAAATCCAAAGATATCTTTTGATAAAACTCTGAAACTGAAAAAAAAATTACTTCGATTATTTATTTTCGTGCTTCGAATACATTCCACTCTATGAGATGCTTTTAAACATCTTTAAAATAACCTGGAGGATGTAACAGAAATGGTCTTAGTAAAGTAAATCAAAGTTTTTTCATTGCTCCTATAGAAAACAATTTTAGATATAACCATCAAATGATTCGAAGATAAACTAAAGAACTAAACGTGTAATTTGGCATTTTTTATTATATAAATATATGTGTTTTACTTAAATCATAACGTGTCAAAAAATGTATTCCTGATGTCTTCAATGTTATGCTCTAAAATATTCTTTACACTAATATTAGGCTGTATATATATATGTGTGTGTAAATCGGTATAAATAGCATAGATAAGTAGAATTTCAACATTTTATAGTGTTAAAATGACCATGTATGTAGTTTGCAGAAAGTTTTTATCACAATGACCAACAATACAATCTTTTCTCCGGAACCATCAAAGCAATTTATATTTGCATGGATGCATTTGCAGAAATTTTCCATGTATATGAGTTCTCTTATCCACTAGATAAGAAAAGAAACATATAACAGATTTTTTAAGGAAAAAAAAGGAGCAGTCTCATGCAATAAACCTATTGCTCAGTCTGCATCATCATTTAGGAATCTCTCTTTAATAAATCACTCTACATGAATCATTTTCTTACAATGCTTTTTATACTGATAAAAAAAGGAGTTTTTGAATGGTTACAAAAAAAATAATAATTTTTTTTTCCTATCTCAAGAACTATTTTTACTGTCAATAATTCGTATATAGCTTTATATTTTCCATTACACTTAATTTAGATTTATAAAACACACTCGAGTGAATATACGTTTAAATCGGCTTGACAATAAATCATTCAGAATGAATTATTTTCTTACAATGCTTTTTATACTGATAAAAAAANTCTAATAATTTAATTATTTATCATTATTATCATCGAATAAATCTTCATTGATCGATGATGGAAACATATTTGTAATGTTTTTATTTTCTTTTTACAAGTGCAAACCTGAGTTAAACATTTTATATTTACAATAGAAATCGTGTAAGAGACCAAGACAATATTTTCGCTTCGGCACCGACTTTCTTCAATCGATTCTAGAATCATGGATACCGATCAATATATATAAAAAAGTCTAGAATCTGTTTAGTAGATTGGAAAATTTCTGAACTAACTATTCACGAGAAAGGGAAGTCAAATGACGCTAAGTCAACCAGAAACTTACTTGAAAGCTACTTCAAGATCTAAGAAGGAAAATATTTCTTTCCATCATATATATAGTATGTGTGTGTGTGTATATATATATATATATACATACTAAAAATTGTCTTCAGGCTAAATTGCTTTATATATATTTGAATAAACTTATTTTTCTTTTAGTTTGTTTACTAAGTTAACATTTAGTTTTCTGCATGCCATCTTCAGAAATGTTAAAAATAGTGCGAGTTTTAATATAAAAGTTTTATCTTAAAGAAAAATATAAAATTATCTACGAAACAATTTAATTTTAATCAATTTTAGTTTGTTAATTATTTCTTTATAGTATATATAATTAATGTTTAATTATGTTGCTTACATGATAAAGAGTTATTTTTCGCACTTGACTATTCATTAACTGACTCGTGTTTCACTCACAAATATTTCATTATTGATTTTAATGTTGTAAAATTTCAAAAATTTTATAAAATTTTAACAGGAAATTTAATTTTTATCCTATAAAAATCGCTATTAACTTGTGAAAAGATGTTATAATCTTACACATATACATATATATGTATGTAGAAAAGTTTTCATTGTGTTTTCTTATCTTATAAAGACACGTCTGCATTGCTGCAGCTTCCTTCTTTACATAACTTCTACCATTTTGAATTGCAAAATATAGGTTTATCATGTCCAAAAATGTTGAAAGAATAAAATAAGTTACCCTGTACCACATTTTGTCGAATTCTGGAAGGTAGAACAATGACGGTAGAAGACAGAAAAAATTCTAAATATACATCTTATCTGCTAAAAATTAAATTAATTAAATATGGTTTTATTATCCATCTTAAATTAACTAATATAAAATATATAAGAAGAAGTTATATATATAATTTTTTTTTAAATTTTTGAATAATTTAATCATTTTATTAGAGTTAGATTAGTGTAAATACAAGTAGAAATTAAATTTATCGATTTTTCTTCAACTCTTTCTCTTACTCTCTGTCTCTTCTTTGAACTGGGAATAGTATAGAAATTGTAATTATGCTAATTACTACCCCACCAGCTACGCTGCTATTTTAGTAATTAGCATCATTCTTCACGACAATAAGTTTTTAGAGTTTTTCTATAAGTAGAAAAATGTAAATTTTCTAAAGTTTTCTATAAATAGATCTTTAAGCGCTGCAGGAAATTTGTACTTTTCAATCAAGTCGAATCTTTATCATTATTTTCAATGTACATCAATGAAAAAGAATGTCTAATTTGTAACAAATTACAAAGTTTAGTTGATTTTTCTTTTATAATTTTAAATATTTTATTTAATAAAATCGAAATAATTAAAATAAATATTACAGTAGTTAATTTATAACAATTAAATATTATTTTTATTATTTTTAATTAGTCATTAAATTCTAAAAAGTAATTTTAGAGAATATAGACTATAAACTATATTGATTAGTAAATATTATATAAAATTTCTTATATGTTAT
>NW_019384984.1:100046-118719 GCF_000671375.1 Centruroides sculpturatus | reverse complement strand
GTCAAGCGGTGTATGACAAATTTTTTTTTTTGTTATCCAAACTAAACTAACATCAAACTTTTTCTAAAAATAATTTAACTATATATTTTTTCTTTTATTCCTTAAAGAGTAATTTATATAAATATATATATATGTACATACATTCTATTTTTTTACTTTCCCATTTTTATGAAAGAATTTCAATTCTCTTCTTCTATGAAACTTTAATGACATATTTTGAAAGTTTGAATATTTAGTTTTCTTCTTCTTCTTCTTCTTCTTCTTTTTAAGTTGGATATACGTTTCTTGCATTTACATTCGTAAAAAATAAGAAAAAAATCAATCTTTTTGTTAACTCTTTGATATAATTCAACGTTGTAAAAAAATAAAAAAAAAAGAATTTTAACTTTTCATATTTGATTTTTAACGTATTTCTTTCTTTAATTTTTGTTTTATTGTTGATTTTGTCGATTCTAAAATAAAGAAACAAATCAATCTTTTTGTTAACTCTTTGATATAATTCAACGTTGTAAAAAAATAAAAAAAAAAGAAATTTAACTTTTCATATTTGATTTTTAACGTATTTCTTCCTTTAATTTTTGTTTTATTGTTGATTTTGTCGATTCTAAAATACTCTACCTGATCAATGTTTTTGTTTGTATCTACATCTCACATTTGTTATATTACAAATGAAATGTTGTTACATTCATAAATTGTGTGAGTGTCATCTATAAAAAGGGAGTTTTTTGGTTGTCAATTGAATAGAAATAACATTGGTTTTATAACTTCTATTCCTTTTGTCAATTTCCTCAATTTTTGACTGAAAGAATCGACAAGATGCAGAGAATAGTTTACTTGCCACTGATATCATACTCTAGAACTCGATGCACGTTTATCTACCCTAACAAGGTTTATTCTTGTACCTACACGTTGTCACAAATGGCAAAAGGTTTCAACTACAAAATACGCATCACTCTACTGTTCTACGAATCTTTTGACTTTATGGAGTTAAGTGAAGTATAATTAAATAAGTTCGTTCCTTATTATATATCCAAAAATACACTTTTAAATATTTCATCTAATAATTTAATTATTTATCATTATTATCATCGAATAAATCTTCATTGATCGATGATGGAAACATATTTGTAATGTTTTTATTTTCTTTTTACAAGTGCAAACCTGAGTTAAACATTTTATATTTACAATAGAAATCGTGTAAGAGACCAAGACAATATTTTCGCTTCGGCACCGACTTTCTTCAATCGATTCTAGAATCATGGATACCGATCAATATATATAAAAAAGTCTAGAATCTGTTTAGTAGATTGGAAAATTTCTGAACTAACTATTCACGAGAAAGGGAAGTCAAATGACGCTAAGTCAACCAGAAACTTACTTGAAAGCTACTTCAAGATCTAAGAAGGAAAATATTTCTTTCCATCATATATATAGTATGTGTGTGTGTGTATATATATATATATATACATACTAAAAATTGTCTTCAGGCTANGCACGTTTATCTACCCTAACAAGGTTTATTCTTGTACCTACACGTTGTCACAAATGGCAAAAGGTTTCAACTACAAAATACGCATCACTCTACTGTTCTACGAATCTTTTGACTTTATGGAGTTAAGTGAAGTATAATTAAATAAGTTCGTTCCTTATTACGCCCAAACAGACAAATCTCTTAAATGCATTTCTGTACATTATTAATTTAATAGTTGTATTGTTGCATGTTAGATAAAAGTAATCGGAGATATTTCTATGTAAGTTTTGATTTATTCATTCTATAATTGGTAACGAGTAAAAATTATTGCCACATGGTTATAATGCCGGGCTTCAATTTTTAATCATATTTTAAATTTTTTTTAATTGAAAATATATGCTCTCGATCTCAAAATCAGTAGTGTCTTGCTCCTGTACATCATACTTTTCCTGATAACAACAGTCATCTATATAACTCTTCTGGGAAAATTTTTGAATAGAAATCGCGTGACTTTCGATCTAGTCAGGAAGTTTGTATATAGTCAAGTGGGACTTCCTTTCCCTAAGCTTTTCATACATGGTCTCAACTTTCATCCATC
The DNA here is from genome assembly GCF_000671375.1 of Centruroides sculpturatus. Lineage (NCBI taxonomy): Eukaryota > Metazoa > Arthropoda > Arachnida > Scorpiones > Buthidae > Centruroides > Centruroides sculpturatus. The sequence goes on along the minus strand of NW_019384984.1, from coordinate 116,650 downwards.
TAACCACATTCTCGAGATTAAGGAAGGACAGACAGACTGATGAAGGTGGGAATTTATAGGTCTAGAGTTTTTTTAAATTAATTAAATTAGTATTTAAATTAACTTTATCCTTAATGAACTTTGTATATACGTAACCGAAAAGGTCGTATCACTTCTTAGAAAATGTACATTTTATTCGGAAAAATTCGTCATAAAATCAAGGAAAATACATCTTATTCTTTAAAATTATCCTTTATTTGATGAATAATCTCGAGATAAATTATATTAAACTTATTAATAGCTCATTTATTTCATAATTTTGAACAAATAGCTTTGAAATTATCGACTTAATTCAATTTAGTTTCTTAAGAAAAATAACGATAGAAAAGTTAAATATTTTAATATTCATTACTGGCGCGGAAATTTCAAAAGATTCGTTAAAGAAAGAAAGAAAGAAAGAAAAAAAAAGCAATAAAATAAAATTTTATCAATACAAAATTTCTTTCATTCAGTAAGAGGAGGTAAGAGAAGGAAAGATGTAAGTTGAGTTAATGATTAGATTTTTATCTTTTATATCAAACATATATTTGATATGATTCAGTAATTACTTGTATATCCTAAGCTATATAAAGCTTATGTTGTCGTTCTTTCTGTCTGTTACCTTATCTGATATACGAGGTAGCTGTTGTGTTTACTACGTCCTTCTGCTGCATTATAATTTTTATTATGTTTAAGGTACTAGAAATTCAAAAAATGTATGTTTGATGATAATAAAAAAAATATTTTTTTAAAGTGTTATTTTTCAGCACACATTTAAACAGCATAGAAACATTTCTGAACATACATCAATGTTTTTACTACAATATTATTTTAATATTATTGTATTAAAAATAAAATAACAACTTATATGTACAGTACAAGAATATATGAACACTCACTGTCACATTTTAATTCTAAATAAATTCACATAAAANTTATAAAAAAAATTCACAAAAGATCAACAAGATATCGAAAGTGTAACGTATAGAAACTTATTGATTTTTATGTCTAACTTTTACAAGAAAGAAAAATGATTCAGCTCTCTTATACTTAACAAATTTTCGGCTATGTTAATCCTTCTATCTTTTCTATCTGAATTTTAAAATTCCTTAGGGAAGGTTTAACACGTAACAATATTTCACAACCTTACCGAAGTTAGATTAGTTTAATAATACCGCTTTAGCATGAAATCATTAAAAAGGTTTAATAAATAATTTGTTTCGTATTATTTAATGGAATTAATTAAAGTAAATTCGATGATAAATATTCAGATGTATTCACAACGTTGTTAAATTTTCGAACTAAAAGGTGGTAACTTTGGTTGATGCTGGAGAAACTTAGAAGCTTAAACGAAAATAGAAATTTTGTTTTCTTTACTTAATTAACATTTCACTTTTTTTTTAAATAGCACTTTATTCCCTTTTTTTATTTTTCAAGAATTTGGAGAAAAGAACAGGTGAAAGGGACAAGTTAATTGAAAGAAGTAAGAAACAGAAGCCAGAAAACAATTGGAAATAGGAAAAATTTTCTTTTGTTTTCTTTCTCTGTCCTTGTGAAAATTGGCATCTCTCACTGTCTACCAAAATATATTGGCTTATTACCTCATCATACTCGAATTACAAGCATATTTTTAGTGTTTTTTTACATAAATTATACAATTCTAAATTGTTATTATTTTTTTAAAGTAATATAAGTATCTCAAATTTATTCACCATTTTTTTTAAAGTAGAAAATTTCCATCTGAATTTATTGTATCGTCTTTTTTATAAATTTCACTTCATGTACAGAATTATTTAACATTTTTTTGTATCAAAAAAAAATTACTATTTGAAAAATGGATCGATGTTTTATTGTATTTCGTTTAAATTGAAAGAAATACAGAAAACCAAGTGTCTTTTCACTACGAAATGGAATGGTTTCTAACTGAAAAACATTCAAAGTCAGTTGGAGTTGGCCAAAATGAAAAAGAATAAAGATTTACTTGAAATTCCAATAGTATAGACGATATATTTTTACGTGAATTTCTTATACGTATTCTATTTCCCAAAGGGAGTATTTTTTCAAGTATAAGAAAAACGTGTCTCCCCAAGGTTAACGCAAACCTATGTCTCGAAACTTTTCTACTTCTATTCTAGGAAACTATTTTCGAACGTTTCATTTTCTCTTAATATGTAACAAATTTTTCACATTTATAGTCCACAGTGTAAATATAAACAATAGTTCAAACATAAATTTTAAATTTCAGTCCAGAAAACAAACATGGCTGCGAACAGGAACAGAGAAAAAGAAATCACAACTTAAAATTTTCTATTTTTTTTTGCCCTTCCAAAAAAAAAATGTAAATTATAATTTGAAAAATAAAAAATAAATTATACTAATTAATTTTGTTAAATCACCATCTGCCACTTCAATAAAATAAAATAGAATTTCACGAAAGAACGAAACGTCAGTGTAGAGATGCTTTATCTTTTACTAAAAAGTTTTAGATTAGTTTGGAGATTCTTTTCCTTTTCTAGATATATATATTTTATCTTAGATTCTTTACAAATTGCTGAAGCAAAAACAAAAAAAAGGAAAAAAAAAATATCTTGGAAATCAAATCTAACCAATAATACCTATACGCGATATCTCTTGAGTTCTAATCTGCGATGAAAACAGTTGTTTTCAAACGAAGTCGCATGACGACTATTGACATTCTGCATGAGAGTAAAGTGAAGTCTCGTTTGCACAGCACTCCAATCAATGTATCGTTTCTGGGGAGAAGAGACAGACGAGGGGGGGGGTTGAAATTCCGAGGGAGTAACCGTAAAAATCCGAATAAACAATCTTACTTTCTTCTTCTTCTTCTTCTTCTTCTTCCTCTACTTTTTTGTTTTTGTCTTGAAAGAATCTCATTTTTGTTAGGAAATTGCAACACCGCTTGGTAACATTGATTTTGTAAACATTACTTTCACCATTAAGCTATTCACACAATACTGTTTTTTCCATTTGCAATTTATCTTAATTAATTAACTAAATATAATAAATATATTAATAATGTAAAAATTATAATTAGAATGAAAAAATATATTTATTTATTTCTACGATTATATTATTATATTTACCGTTTGAACTAATTAAAATTTATTTTTAAAAAAATTGAATATTAAATTAATTTTCTGGCATTGTATGTTTACTTTATTATATTTATTGATCATTAGAATATTTGCCGACTTTGCGCTTATTAAATCAAACGGTTATTATGCAAATAAGTCATCAATATTTATTTGTATTTTTTTTAACATTATCTTAGAATTATTCATTAAAAATTAAGCGAAGTTCTTAAATGAACTTCTTTATCTCAATGGCATTGTGGTTTACAATTCCCAAACTCTATTCAAACTGATCTTATTACAATCTTGATAGGTGAGTGTAACAAGGATTTTACTATTTTCACGGTGATTAAAATTGTATCTTTGATTAAAACTCTCAAGTTTTACTTCAATTTAACGTAATTACATTGTTTAAACTGTGAATTCATTTACGCTAATTCCATATTCAATCTCTTGATAAAGAGGATTTTTGCATTCCTATTTAAAACCGTGTTAATTTTATAACTTTACGCTTGGTCAAATTTTGTGAATAAAACTTTGCAGTGAGGTGAAAGGGTAAAAGTAACATCCGTGGAGAAATATTCTCTTGGGAAATCAGTGCATCTTTCATTTCCGGAATTACATTATAGTAGCAATAAGGAAGATAGTTATGTCGACTACAGTAAAACATTCAACGAAAGAATTGCTGTACTTTTTCCTTAGGGAAAGGTGAAACTATAGGGGAACATAACTATCCCTCACGAGATTTAATCAAAATGTTGCTTTACTGATTGTACAAAAGAAGAAGAAGAAGAGAAAAAAAGATATATAAGCCTCTTTTCTGTAGTCCATTTAAGGATCGACATACATCACTTAAAGTCGTAACTTGTCTTTAATAATACGAGATTTTTTCAATTAACAGATGTAACTTTGTTACATTTGTCAAACTGTGTAGAAAATTAAGGAGTTGGATATTTACCAAGTGAAAGCATATTTTTTTTTTCTGGTCTGGGGAGGAAGGAAGCTTTGTATGGATTGTTGTAGGCAACGAATAGATCGCGCGAGAACAATAATGACAAGAAATGTCGAAGAAGTGAAGTGCTTTCGGTAGTTTGTTCTATTCCCGATGGGTTGAAAGTTTGACTATTTGTTGGAAAACTGTTTTCCCATAGCACTGCTTGTCTGCGGTGAATAGCGATTCGTCAATTTATTTTTAGAAATTATAAATGGAACTAAATTTAATTCATTCGTTAAAACTTACATAAAATTAAGATTTACTTTCTCAAATGATCGATTAAAAATACATATTGACGCAATTTTCTTTCTCATACTATTGTTGCTCTTCAGATTATAGATGCTCTTCTTTCTCGTTGATGCAATCATAAATAAAGGTAGTCTAATTCATAAAAATTTGAATATTATATAAATTCCTCGACGTAATTTATTTTAAAAAATAAACTTTAAAGTTATTCCGCGTAAAAATTTCCACATTTTTAAATTATTAATTATTAAAATTTTTATATTTCAAGTAAACTTTCCTAAGAAATTAATGTATTTATTTGAAAAAATCAATTTAAAAATTAATATTAAAACCTGTGTAAACACGGTACTTAATTACTTTTTTTCGTTTTAAACAGGTTTTATTGTATAATTTTATTAAAGAAATATGTAAAAAAACAAACAAAAAAAATTTTTTTATACTTTGTTTTATAATTTAAGTGAGAAAAAAATTTATTAAAAAATCTTAAAATTAAATTTAAGAATTTTTTTTTATATAATTGACATTTAAAAGTCGACAATTTAATTAAAGTTTAACATTTTCTTATTTCGAAAATATGTTATTTTAATTGATAATTAAGCATTTTATATTATAAAATTTTAGTAAACTGAATTAAACAGAAAATAATTTTATTGATCTTTAACGTTACATAATACGAGATGTTTGGAAATTACAATTTATTACACAGGAGGGATTTAATATCTAAGGAATTAAAGGATGAATGTTTGATCTCATTAGCTCTGTCTTCTAATATTTGAGATATGAATTGACACAGATGATTTTCCNGTCAAGCGGTGTATGACAAATTTTTTTTTTTGTTATCCAAACTAAACTAACATCAAACTTTTTCTAAAAATAATTTAACTATATATTTTTTCTTTTATTCCTTAAAGAGTAATTTATATAAATATATATATATGTACATACATTCTATTTTTTTACTTTCCCATTTTTATGAAAGAATTTCAATTCTCTTCTTCTATGAAACTTTAATGACATATTTTGAAAGTTTGAATATTTAGTTTTCTTCTTCTTCTTCTTCTTCTTTTTAAGTTGGATATACGTTTCTTGCATTTACATTCGTAAAAAATAAGAAAAAAATCAATCTTTTTGTTAACTCTTTGATATAATTCAACGTTGTAAAAAAAAAAAAAAAAAAATTTAACTTTTCATATTTGATTTTTAACGTATTTCTTCCTTTAATTTTTGTTTTATTGTTGATTTTGTCGATTCTAAAATACTCTACCTGATCAATGTTTTTGTTTGTATCTACATCTCACATTTGTTATATTACAAATGAAATGTTGTTACATTCATAAATTGTGTGAGTGTCATCTATAAAAAGGGAGTTTTTTGGTTGTCAATTGAATAGAAATAACATTGGTTTTATAACTTCTATTCCTTTTGTCAATTTCCTCAATTTTTGACTGAAAGAATCGACAAGATGCAGAGAATAGTTTACTTGCCACTGATATCATACTCTAGAACTCGATGCACGTTTATCTACCCTAACAAGGTTTATTCTTGTACCTACACGTTGTCACAAATGGCAAAAGGTTTCAACTACAAAATACGCATCACTCTACTGTTCTACGAATCTTTTGACTTTATGGAGTTAAGTGAAGTATAATTAAATAAGTTCGTTCCTTATTACGCCCAAACAGACAAATCTCTTAAATGCATTTCTGTACATTATTAATTTAATAGTTGTATTGTTGCATGTTAGATAAAAGTAATCGGAGATATTTCTATGTAAGTTTTGATTTATTCATTCTATAATTGGAAACGAGTAAAAATTATTGCCACATGGTTATAATGCCGGGCTTCAATTTTTAATCATATTTTAAATTTTTTTTTAATTGAAAATATATGCTCTCGATCTCAAAATCAGTAGTGTCTTGCTCCTGTACATCATACTTTTCCTGATAACAACAGTCATCTATATAACTCTTCTGGGAAAATTTTTGAATAGAAATCGCGTGACTTTCGATCTAGTCAGGAAGTTTGTATATAGTCAAGTGGGACTTCCTTTCCCTAAGCTTTTCATACATGGTCTCAACTTTCATCCATCTAACCACATTCTCGAGATTAAGGAAGGACAGACAGACTGATGAAGGTGGGAATTTATAGGTCTAGAGTTTTTTTAAATTAATTAAATTAGTATTTAAATTAACTTTATCCTTAATGAACTTTGTATATACGTAACCGAAAAGGTCGTATCACTTCTTAGAAAATGTACATTTTATTCGGAAAAATTCGTCATAAAATCAAGGAAAATACATCTTATTCTTTAAAATTATCCTTTATTTGATGAATAATCTCGAGATAAATTATATTAAACTTATTAATAGCTCATTTATTTCATAATTTTGAACAAATAGCTTTGAAATTATCGACTTAATTCAATTTAGTTTCTTAAGAAAAATAACGATAGAAAAGTTAAATATTTTAATATTCTTTATTAATACTCAAAGATAATTAACAAGGGACAATTAAGATAATTAAAAGGAATAATATAATGAAAATAATATAATTAACACCGTCTAAAATAAACTAATTAATTTTTTTTTTAAATTGTCAATCTTCTGTTGTTTCTCTACTTTGTTAAAAGTACAATATTTCAGCAAATAATTGCAGCACCTGAAATTATATTTAACTATAATTTAAAGTGTATAAAGTAAATAGAATTTTCTAATTTATTTTCTTATCCAAACTTAGATAAATAAATTAATTAATTCATAAAATAATTACAATGTTTAGAATATTATAGAAACAGAAAACAGAATTAATGTCATTACATAACAGAATTTTAATTTATTTAGTTAGTTTGTATGCTTGTCTGCACACCTAATGTATAATAATAATAATAAAATTGCTGTAGTTAAGCGAATAGTTGTTGGTACCATACGTGTACATAAAGAAATAATAGAAAAAAAGATATATATATTAAATATAGAATAAAATTGAAATATTATGTAAATATATCATTGTATCTCATGTCAAAATAATATTTATCACATATAAAAATTCTATATTGAATATCTCATCTTATAAATATTTCACATAGCTTTGTGTAACACCTGTGCTTCTCTTTTTCTCTCTGGCAATATTGGCATTTTTGTATATCGCCATGCATTTGAATGTAAAATTCTGTTGCATATTCCTCAAAAAATTTTTAAATATAAAATATAAAATCTATTAATTTCTTTAATTTATAAAAAAAATTCACAAAAGATCAACAAGATATCGAAAGTGTAACGTATAGAAACTTATTGATTTTTATGTCTAACTTTTACAAGAAAGAAAAATGATTCAGCTCTCTTATACTTAACAAATTTTCGGCTATGTTAATCCTTCTATCTTTTCTATCTGAATTTTAAAATTCCTTAGGGAAGGTTTAACACGTAACAATATTTCACAACCTTACCGAAGTTAGATTAGTTTAATAATACCGCTTTAGCATGAAATCATTAAAAAGGTTTAATAAATAATTTGTTTCGTATTATTTAATGGAATTAATTAAAGTAAATTCGATGATAAATATTCAGATGTATTCACAACGTTGTTAAATTTTCGAACTAAAAGGTGGTAACTTTGGTTGATGCTGGAGAAACTTAGAAGCTTAAACGAAAATAGAAATTTTGTTTTCTTTACTTAATTAACATTTCACTTTTTTTTAAATAGCACTTTATTCCCTTTTTTTTTTATTTTTCAAGAATTTGGAGAAAAGAACAGGTGAAAGGGACAAGTTAATTGAAAGAAGTAAGAAACAGAAGCCAGAAAACAATTGGAAATAGGAAAAATTTTCTTTTGTTTTCTTTCTCTGTCCTTGTGAAAATTGGCATCTCTCACTGTCTACCAAAATATATTGGCTTATTACCTCATCATACTCGAATTACAAGCATATTTTTAGTGTTTTTTTACATAAATTATACAATTCTAAATTGTTATTATTTTTTTAAAGTAATATAAGTATCTCAAATTTATTCACTTTTTTTTTTAAAGTAGAAAATTTCCATCTGAATTTATTGTATCGTCTTTTTTATAAATTTCACTTCATGTACAGAATTATTTAACATTTTTTTGTATCAAAAAAAAATTACTATTTGAAAAATGGATCGATGTTTTATTGTATTTCGTTTAAATTGAAAGAAATACAGAAAACCAAGTGTCTTTTCACTACGAAATGGAATGGTTTCTAACTGAAAAACATTCAAAGTCAGTTGGAGTTGGCCAAAATGAAAAAGAATAAAGATTTACTTGAAATTCCAATAGTATAGACGATATATTTTTACGTGAATTTCTTATACGTATTCTATTTCCCAAAGGGAGTATTTTTTCAAGTATAAGAAAAACGTGTCTCCCCAAGGTTAACGCAAACCTATGTCTCGAAACTTTTCTACTTCTATTCTAGGAAACTATTTTCGAACGTTTCATTTTCTCTTAATATGTAACAAATTTTTCACATTTATAGTCCACAGTGTAAATATAAACAATAGTTCAAACATAAATTTTAAATTTCAGTCCAGAAAACAAACATGGCTGCGAACAGGAACAGAGAAAAAGAAATCACAACTTAAAATTTTCTATTTTTTTTTGCCCTTCCAAAAAAAATGTAAATTATAATTTGAAAAATAAAAAATAAATTATACTAATTAATTTTGTTAAATCACCATCTGCCACTTCAATAAAATAAAATAGAATTTCACGAAAGAACGAAACGTCAGTGTAGAGATGCTTTATCTTTTACTAAAAAGTTTTAGATTAGTTTGGAGATTCTTTTCCTTTTCTAGATATATATATTTTATCTTAGATTCTTTACAAATTGCTGAAGCAAAAACAAAAAAAGGAAAAAAAAAATATCTTGGAAATCAAATCTAACCAATAATACCTATACGCGATATCTCTTGAGTTCTAATCTGCGATGAAAACAGTTGTTTTCAAACGAAGTCGCATGACGACTATTGACATTCTGCATGAGAGTAAAGTGAAGTCTCGTTTGCACAGCACTCCAATCAATGTATCGTTTCTGGGGAGAAGAGACAGACGAGGGGGGGGGTTGAAATTCCGAGGGAGTAACCGTAAAAATCCGAATAAACAATCTTACTTTCTTCTTCTTCTTCTTCTTCTTCCTCTACTTTTTTGTTTTTGTCTTGAAAGAATCTCATTTTTGTTAGGAAATTGCAACACCGCTTGGTAACATTGATTTTGTAAACATTACTTTCACCATTAAGCTATTCACACAATACTGTTTTTTCCATTTGCAATTTATCTTAATTAATTAACTAAATATAATAAATATATTAATAATGTAAAAATTATAATTAGAATGAAAAAATATATTTATTTATTTCTACGATTATATTATTATATTTACCGTTTGAACTAATTAAAATTTATTTTTAAAAAAATTGAATATTAAATTAATTTTCTGGCATTGTATGTTTACTTTATTATATTTATTGATCATTAGAATATTTGCCGACTTTGCGCTTATTAAATCAAACGGTTATTATGCAAATAAGTCATCAATATTTATTTGTATTTTTTTAACATTATCTTAGAATTATTCATTAAAAATTAAGCGAAGTTCTTAAATGAACTTCTTTATCTCAATGGCATTGTGGTTTACAATTCCCAAACTCTATTCAAACTGATCTTATTACAATCTTGATAGGTGAGTGTAACAAGGATTTTACTATTTTCACGGTGATTAAAATTGTATCTTTGATTAAAACTCTCAAGTTTTACTTCAATTTAACGTAATTACATTGTTTAAACTGTGAATTCATTTACGCTAATTCCATATTCAATCTCTTGATAAAGAGGATTTTTGCATTCCTATTTAAAACCGTGTTAATTTTATAACTTTACGCTTGGTCAAATTTTGTGAATAAAACTTTGCAGTGAGGTGAAAGGGTAAAAGTAACATCCGTGGAGAAATATTCTCTTGGGAAATCAGTGCATCTTTCATTTCCGGAATTACATTATAGTAGCAATAAGGAAGATAGTTATGTCGACTACAGTAAAACATTCAACGAAAGAATTGCTGTACTTTTTCCTTAGGGAAAGGTGAAACTATAGGAGAACATAACTATCCCTCACGAGATTTAATCAAAATGTTGCTTTACTGATTGTACAAAAGAAGAAGAAGAAGAGAAAAAAAGATATATAAGCCTCTTTTCTGTAGTCCATTTAAGGATCGACATACATCACTTAAAGTCGTAACTTGTCTTTAATAATACGAGATTTTTTCAATTAACAGATGTAACTTTGTTACATTTGTCAAACTGTGTAGAAAATTAAGGAGTTGGATATTTACCAAGTGAAAGCATATTTTTTTTTTTCTGGTCTGGGGAGGAAGGAAGCTTTGTATGGATTGTTGTAGGCAACGAATAGATCGCGCGAGAACAATAATGACAAGAAATGTCGAAGAAGTGAAGTGCTTTCGGTAGTTTGTTCTATTCCCGATGGGTTGAAAGTTTGACTATTTGTTGGAAAACTGTTTTCCCATAGCACTGCTTGTCTGCGGTGAATAGCGATTCGTCAATTTATTTTTAGAAATTATAAATGGAACTAAATTTAATTCATTCGTTAAAACTTACATAAAATTAAGATTTACTTTCTCAAATGATCGATTAAAAATACATATTGACGCAATTTTCTTTCTCATACTATTGTTGCTCTTCAGATTATAGATGCTCTTCTTTCTCGTTGATGCAATCATAAATAAAGGTAGTCTAATTCATAAAAATTTGAATATTATATAAATTCCTCGACGTAATTTATTTTAAAAAATAAACTTTAAAGTTATTCCGCGTAAAAATTTCCACATTTTTAAATTATTAATTATTAAAATTTTTATATTTCAAGTAAACTTTCCTAAGAAATTAATGTATTTATTTGAAAAAATCAATTTAAAAATTAATATTAAAACCTGTGTAAACACGGTACTTAATTACTTTTTTTCGTTTTAAACAGGTTTTATTGTATAATTTTATTAAAGAAATATGTAAAAAAACAAACAAAAAAAATTTTTTTATACTTTGTTTTATAATTTAAGTGAGAAAAAAATTTATTAAAAAATCTTAAAATTAAATTTAAGAATTTTTTTTTATATAATTGACATTTAAAAGTCGACAATTTAATTAAAGTTTAACATTTTCTTATTTCGAAAATATGTTATTTTAATTGATAATTAAGCATTTTATATTATAAAATTTTAGTAAACTGAATTAAACAGAAAATAATTTTATTGATCTTTAACGTTACATAATACGAGATGTTTGGAAATTACAATTTATTACACAGGAGGGATTTAATATCTAAGGAATTAAAGGATGAATGTTTGATCTCATTAGCTCTGTCTTCTAATATTTGAGATATGAATTGACACAGATGATTTTCCCAAGAGTATTTTATTTAACTTCAATATCAAAAGAATCAGTAACAGAATATTGTTACTGTAAATAATAAGGGAAAAAGTTTATTTTATTATTATTATTATTATTATTATAAGAAGAAGAAAATAAATATTATTCAATTAAAAATGAAAATCTTCCTATATTTTTGCATACATTTTAATTATAAACTGGAATTTATATCACAAATTTGGTGATGATATGTTTATAAAACTAAATGAGGATAACAAAATGGATTCTATTTAGTTAATTATTGTTAGGAAAAAATTTATATATATTTTTTATTGTGTTTAATGTAATAATATAAACTAAAATAAAACTTTTTATATTATTAATTGAATTTAGAATTTTTTATTCGTTGTTGATTTTTGTAATTCTTTAATATGACTCTGTGTTTATCTACACTTTATATACAGCTTCGGGCATTAGAAATTGTTTAAAATAATTGTAAATATACTTTTTCTATGTAGTAAACTGTTTAAATTTAAAAAGTTTTATTATTTTTCTTATATTTTTTTTTTCTGTTAAAAAGTTTTATAGAATATCCCTTAAAGCTGTTTTAAGTGTTTAATGAAGGTGTATGACAAATTTTTTTTTTTGTTATCCAAACTAAACTAACATCAAACTTTATCTGAAGTGTTCAAAAATTTATAAAACTATTTAATAATTGATTTTGACTTATTCTAAATCCTTAATACATTTTTCAAGAGGAAAAATTGTTTTCATTGAATAAGAAAAAATAAATAAATCTATATAACAAAATTCTTAACCATAGATTATACATTTATTACTGAGTTATTAATTTTAGAAAAATAAGTAAAAATTATATAATAATAATAATAATAATAATAACACGAACTCTACGTAAGAGCATCATTGTTTAATCATTAAAGAGTTGAGAAAAATTATAAATATAAATATATTAATAAATATAATAAAAATTATATGTTTAGATTTAATTTATACGTTATTCAATTGGGAGATTGCCAAATATTCGGTTTTAATTAAACACAGCATCAGATTAGAGAAGAGTCGAAATGGTACATGTACCTCTAATCAGTATACAATGAAAGAGCTCACAAAACTGGTTCAGCCAATAAAGGATAAAACCCGAAAGAAGAAAGCTATCACTAAAACCAATCTAATGACTACATTGGCCCACAAGAGAAAAAGTTCACGATGTCCTCTAATTGCATGTTCTTGTAGAACACATTTGACCTGTACCGATGACAATTCGCTCCTTTAGAAAAATATTTTTAGATAAAGCTTGTGAAAATTTTATATTGTTTAAAAGTTAATCGGTCCTCCTAATTTTTTTTTAAATTTTTTTTTAACTTTTAAACATTATTTGAGCTTAGTTTGAATGAGAATGTTCTTTTCTCTTTAGAAAACTGTGCTAAAATTATGAAGAAAGTTAAGTTAAGTTCACAATTTATATGGATTTAACTTATCCATTTTTATTTTTATAAATTCTTTCGGTTTTAATTCTATGTTAGAAATGTAAAGAATTAAATATGTAAAAATTCTTGCACGTAAAATATTTTTAATCACATAAATTATGCAAAATTTTGAAATATTTAAAATGAAATTACTTCTACTTATCTCTTGTAAAATTTATAATAATCTTCATTAAGACAGCGTACTACTTTAAAATATTGAAAAAATATATATATTTCTTTTTATATAATAATTTTAAATAATCAGAGTGATTTTTTTAGTACGTAATTAAAATAAAAAGAAAAAAATCACGCGTGTAAAACTTATGTTTAAATATGTAACTAAAATATTAGGTTAGTATAATTTATTTAAATTTATCAAGTTGAGAATATAAAATTATCTCATCAATGAAGATAAAATTTAAAAAAAAGGAAATTTCTTATTAAAAAATTCAAACTTGACAGTAAGAAAGGGGGAGGGGAAGTGTCGGACAATTTGCATTGCTGATGATGGACCAATTTGCGTGTGAGATATTCACGAAAATGATCTTGTTATTTTAGTGAATTTTCCAATCATTCTTAAAAATAACCTATCCTTAATCCAGGAAGATAGCAAACGACTCAAGAAGGTAACTACAGCTTATGAAAGGCAATATCTTCTTGATATTTTTTTCCCTTAAGCGATAAATCGAAAGATGGAACATTTCACACTCTCGGTTATCACCAGTCTGTCGGACACGTTAATTTTCACGCTACGTTTCTAACGACGTTCGACCCTTCGGCCATTGTTCCCAATGGATTTATTAAGATGACGATAAACGCTTCAGCCAAAACATAAAACAACTGTTGTCGTCGATGCCAAAGGCATTGTTTAAACAGTACATCTGTAATGAGCTCTTATCGATTGATGAACACCAATAGAAAGAGAGAGGGGAGAAAGAGAGCGAAAGTATTCTTCTTCTTCTTGATCTAAGTTAGAACTCTCGCGAGTCGTTCTTAATGGACTTCTGTATTCCACTCGTTTTACTTTTATAAATCCCAAAGTAAGGTTATAGAATTTACATCGTCAATTATGAAGCAACGACGTATTTCCTCGGGCTAAACTAGTTATGAACCGAGATTGGTTATTATCTCTTAAAATGTAAAACACAAAATTATATGTTGTAATTTTTAATGACGTATTGCCAAAAGTGGTTTTATTTTCTATCCGCTTATTACTCGCAATATTTATATACATAGATATATATATACACGGTCATTAATAATAAAACTTTTATTTTCAATTAACTTTATGCAATTCGTATCCAAACACGAACGACTCAATAAAAATTTCATCTGTTAAAAATTCACATTTTCTCGAATTGTCTAGGATTTTTCTATGATAATCAAAAGCGATTATTATCTACTCGAATTTTTCCACATTCCTTTATTACTTCTCGACTAGTTTTAATTATTTATTCTATTTTTATGATGTATTTAAGCTAACAATCTAGTTTAAACACATCATAAAATAATGACACTTTAAAGAATTTATGCATTGGAATCACGTAAACTTTCAATATTTACAATGTACTTTTGTAGTACTCCAAGATAAATTCTCCATAATATTTTTCGTTTTATTTCACTTTTAATTATCGTTTCGTAAAATAAAATTATGTATATATATTTTAATTTATTTTAACGTTGAAAAATTCTTCTTTCAGCAATCTTGAAAGATTTGAAGAATGTAATTTATTTGATTTATTCAAATTATATTAGCTTCTTGTCTTTATTTATTCAGTTCTCGTATTCTGATTACGTGCCACACATTTATCGATTTTTACTTTTTTTAGTTTTACTTTTACTTATTTTACAAAACATACAACATTCCATCTCATTTTATATTTAATATGATAAGATAAATAAAATTCAATAAAATACAAACGATACAATAACCACAGTTATGGAAGCCAGTGTATATCTTTAACAGATGTCTTACAGAAAATCCTTTCATCCACAAACAACATTTCTTGGATAGAACTTTCTTTCTTTAATGTTATCAGAGAAGATTCTACAAACATCTTTTTCCTCTTCTCAGGAAAAGTTTCGGTTGTTTAATAATTTCTATCTCAATTACTTAAACTTTTTTTAAAAGTTCTCTAAGTGTTTTTTAAGTTTTATATTTATAAATAAATGGGAATAAACACGAATAAAAAATTATAAGGAAAAAAACATTCTGTTTAATCACTGGTAATTTTTTTAAACTTGTTTTTACATATTTTTCTTTTTTCATTAGAAAAAAAAACACTTTTCTACTACACGTTTATGTTCATTTTTAAACTATTTCGTCGTTTTGTATGACATTTTTGATTATAAGTTTAAAAAAATATATATTGAAGTTGTCAAGCATAACATACTTCACAAATCGATAACATAAAAATGGAAATGGAATCTTTCTTTTTATGGTTTTTAGCCTGCGAACGAAGGTGAAGTAATACAACACTAAACTACGCTAACGTGAACTTTTATGTTAAAGATTGAAAAGTGTTTTAAATCTATGTAAGCAATATATAACCCCTCCCCCTTGTTTTACTGCTTTATAAATATCCTCCATTACAAAGTTACTACTTTACACAAAATGATATTCAAGATCCATTATTAAATTAACGATTTTCGTTATTGTACTTCTCTTTCACTCCTTCTGGCTATTTTCATTGCATTAAAGAGTAGTTCTTATCGATTGTTTAATGACTATTCATTGATTAAGCACATAACACTTTCACTTGTAGAAAATTGCATGATTCCTTACAGTTATTCTATTTTTATATAATGTATCTTTATATACTCACACTTAATTTTTATCAGGTAGACGTTTTATTAAGCTTTATTATATAAAAGATATGCAAAGAAACGTTTTTTTTTTTTTTAAATCTACATTTCTTCAAGTATCAATTCACCATAATTTTCAATTTCATTAACTGATAAAGTAACGTTCTTTCCAGTGTTTATCTGTGCAGCTTTGTAGCTTACCAAAGCCTTAAATAATATTTAAAAAATGGTATAAAAAAATATATATATTTAAATTTTAAAATAATTGCATATAAATTACTTAAAAATTTACTAAATACATATAATTTTATATGGGATTTACCGTGCATTTTAATAGGTTAATCGATGAACATTTAAGTATAAACTAAGTATAAAAATCATTTATGTAGAATATTTGATAATTTTATCACGTAAATTACCATATAAAATTTTTATTAGAGTGATAAATTGATTGTCAACTTTAAAAAATTGAGATTTTTTTAAATCATATTTTATATATTAAATATTTTTTTCTTGATTCTCTGCAAATATTTATTAATATTTCATAACTAAAACAATTAATGAGCTCTTA
>NW_019384984.1:97324-99968 GCF_000671375.1 Centruroides sculpturatus | reverse complement strand
AGAGATTTAAGAAAAATGATCCAGTTTTCTTTTGCAAATATTTAAAATAGATTTTTTTAAATATATTTTATTTTAATTCTTTAATGGTCGTTCTGGCAAGGCTCCAAACAAAAATCTATTCTTGGATTTACAATGCCATAAGATTAGTTTTGCATAATTGCGATTTTGAAACTGAGAATCTTTTAAAGAAAAGAAGAATTTGTGTTTAGAGTTTTGAACATTTTTCAAGGTAATCTTAATCGTTTTAATCTTCATCCTTTGGGATTTTTAGTAATAATAAACAATAAACAATCCACAAAAGAAGTAATTTATAGTATAATAGAAAGCAAGTTTATTTTATACCGTTACTTTTAATGTTACCTTTTTGGTTGTTGACACGATAATGGATTTGAGGGGGAATTCTTCAGCCATGATATGTGGACCTATTAGGAGATTACGTGAAAGATTGTTTACAGAGACATCGACAAACAGTGTACGTGACTTTTACCTACATAAGAAAAGCTTCTCTCTTCACCTTATTCGGCTTGCGAAAACAAGTCAAGAACAAGACAAACCAACTGAATGAAGATTCATCAAGTGTTACCTGACAATAATCTTAAGAATGACACACCTTGCATCGAGTTACAAGTGGAAACCAGTTGATAGAATTTCGTTAAAAGTTATCCTTTTTCATATCTTAAAAATATATTTTCCGATTTATAATTCTGTATATTTTCAAATTGCGTTTTTCTAAATTTTATTTTAAAAATTTAATAATTTTATATAATTAAAATTAACAAAAATATACATATTTCTTTATGAATAGGTTTAAAAAAAATTTTTTTTAGGTATACAACTTAAGCTAGTAGTAAATTGATAAATTTTTAACATTATCAAATTGTTCTTTTAGCATGGAAACTTATTTTCATGTCAATTGCCTCCATGTTTTGCTTAAGAACTTCCCATCAATGAAAATAGTGCAAGAGTTAAAACCTTGACTATACCTCATGCATTATACATAGACATAGACTTTGGATAAAACAGTTCTGCTGACTTCTTTTTTCCTTTTTCTTCTATCTTTTTTTTTTTTTATTCTTTTGCTTCTCTTGCACGCCACAAACTTTTGACAAGCGGCAGTGATTTTATTTAAACAGTGCCAAAGATGCTCAGAAGACGGATCGAATGTAAACTTCTCACAGGAATGTTTGTTCAACCTCGAGGGTCATCACTTGATTGATTAATTAATTAAAGGCTAACGTGTATGACGAGTAGAAGAGAAATATCTACAACATTGGATAAAACGAATATATCTTTCTGAACTGTTACATAATTGTCATTGAATTTGAAGGAAGATAATGAAGCTGATCGAATAACTGACTTTACACAATTTACAATTTATTGGCCTTCTTGTCAAGCCATTCAATCATATTTTGATGTGTTTAAAACTATATTATGCAATATCTGAATAATTACGTCTTCGTATTTATATATAAAATTTTATGAAGAAATTAAACTTAAAATGTTGTAATGGTTTAAACAATTATTTGACCTTCTCGTTTATTTTCTGTTTTTTTTTTTTAAATAAGAAACTCTTATATTTAGGAAACCATACTCATTGATTAATTATAATTATTAGTATATTACGCTTGAATATTGGACATTTTTTAAATTTATTTAACAAATATAGAAAATATTTGAGCCGTGAACGATAAAAAATTATTGCGACATCGTCACAATGTCGGACTGCAATTTGTAATTATATTTTTAATTTATTTAATTTAAAATATATGCTTTCGATCTCAAATTAGTAATATCTTGCCCCTGTACATCATACTTTTCCTGATAACAACGGAGTAATGCCGGTAAGTCCGTTCTGGAAAAAATTTTTGAATGAAATCACGTAACTTCCGCTATAGATCGGCAGTTCTTTTATAGTTCATCCCTAAAGTTTCCATATTTGGTCTCGATTTTTATATATCTAACACAATTCTAGAGAATTTATGGGAATTTATAGATCTACAAGTTTTTCAAAATGCAACCCAATTAATTAATTTAAAAAAAATTAAGTAAATAAAAGAGTTTTCTGCCTTTTTAAAAATTAATTTTTCTAATTTTTTTCTCGTTAACTATAGCTAACCTCCCTGTACATTACGGAGTAGTGGGTGGAAAGGCCTCTTTGCCTTGCAACATCACAGTCACCGCCGGTGACGAGACGATAGCCTTGATCCTCTGGTACAAAGGAGAGTCACTCGTGCCTATATACACATTGGATGCTAGGAATCATCCCGTACAACAAGCTCGACATTTTCCGAGCACAGAACTGGGTTCTCGAGCCTACTTCGATGTGACTTTAAAAACTCCAAGTCTTACAATTTATCCAGTGAACTTTGAGGATGAAGGAGAATATAAATGTCGTATTGATTACAGACGATCCAGAACTGTGAGCCACAGCGTCCGACTTAAGGTTATTGGTTCGTAAGCAATAGCAGCTCTGTTTATTACTACGATACTTTCACTTATAGCTTTCCTCTATGTTTAAATTAATCTTTAATCTCCCTCGGGTTAATTAAGTTAACTTCTCTTCTAAATAATTAAAAAAAAACGAAAATTAATTTTGTGCAAAATAGGATTCCAAGTAGATCTGTTTTTTAAATATATATATATA
>NW_019384984.1:69589-96334 GCF_000671375.1 Centruroides sculpturatus | reverse complement strand
TATATAATTAAAAACTTTTTTATAAATTTTTTATAAAAAAAAATATATTAAAATTTAATTTCATTATAAATTATACATAAAAAAAATTTGTAAAAATTTAATAATTTTTCGTGGGATGAGTAAATTCGTGCTTACTTCATTATATTTTTACTGTTTTACAGGTTAGTAATTAATAAAACTTTATTTACATTCAAGTGTATATTTATGAAAAATAGAGAAATTATTTTTGTTAATTAAAATTTAAAGAAAAAAAATTTTTTAAATGTTCTTACAAATCTTTGAAAGAAATCAAGAAATATTTCTTAATTTCGTTTTTTTCCCCCGACTGATGAAATTTTGATTTTTATAAATCGTTTGCATTTTGTAAAAGATGTCAAGTTGCATTTTCTTGATAAAAATTCATGACGGAATCTACTTTGCCGTATTGTTCGATACAATCATTATCATTCAGAAGAACTCTTTGTGTTAAAAGAGATTAAAAATAGCACTTGGCATCAACATCATTGGTCTTGTTTTATCTACAAAAATAATTTCTCAAAAGTGCTCTTCTAATCCATCAGAATGGATAACGCTTTCAGTAAGACCTTAAATTAAATTGTCCTGTCGATTAACAAATAGCCATTCTACTTTATCTTATCAAAGACATATAAATAAGGAAAAAAATATATATTCTCTAAGTGGTTAGTTCAATGCTGCTTTTGGCCAACTCTCTTTACACCGTTATTAGTTCCACCACGTGAGACCATCATAAGGAATGAAGAAGGCAACAAACTGGAAGGAGTTATCGGTCCATACGACGAAGGCTCTTCACTTAACCTCATCTGTGAAGCCAGCGGAGGTAAGAATTAAGAAAAATGCATATAAAATATTCTCTTATTTATAAGGAAAGAAATAAAAATTCAATTTTAATTTTTAAACTAATTTCTATACGTAAAACTTCATTATGATCGTTTAAGTGTCTTACAAAGACATTTCCTATTAAATTTATCAATTTCTTTATGCCGATATTAGTATTTTGTCTACTGTTTTTTTTTATATATAGGCTAAATATATTTTTTATCGATATATTTAGTTATTTGTTACGTTCTTTCTTTACATTCCGGCACTGCATCAGAATAAAAAGTCATAAAAATAATTTCCGATTCTCTCTTGTCAGATTTCCGGTTCTTTTTTGACACGACTGTCATGCAATATGTCAGTGTTCCTAACATCTTAGTTAAAGTTTTCGGAGACCTGATTACACAGCCAGCTTCTTATAAACCCCGTCGGGTAAGCTGACAGATGCGAAGTTGTCACTCCAACTTCTACTTCGCAATCTCTTATAAGAGAAATGTTTTCTTTCGTTCATACGCTTCTCAAGATATAGCTTTTATACTTTCTTTCGTCTATAACTGTTTCCAATAATAACATCTAGGTGAAAATTCCTTTATAAAAGATAGCAAAAATTTCGATATGTTGTTTCAACACCGATAAACGGACTTTCATTAGTAACGATCACTTTTACATCCAAAATCTATTTTTCATCTTGAATAAAACTTTAATCTTTCATCCTTGCATTTTTNATCCATCAGAATGGATAACGCTTTCAGTAAGACCTTAAATTAAATTGTCCTGTCGATTAACAAATAGCCATTCTACTTTATCTTATCAAAGACATATAAATAAGGAAAAAAATATATATTCTCTAAGTGGTTAGTTCAATGCTGCTTTTGGCCAACTCTCTTTACACCGTTATTAGTTCCACCACGTGAGACCATCATAAGGAATGAAGAAGGCAACAAACTGGAAGGAGTTATCGGTCCATACGACGAAGGCTCTTCACTTAACCTCATCTGTGAAGCCAGCGGAGGTAAGAATTAAGAAAAATGCATATAAAATATTCTCTTATTTATAAGGAAAGAAATAAAAATTCAATTTTAATTTTTAAACTAATTTCTATACGTAAAACTTCATTATGATCGTTTAAGTGTCTTACAAAGACATTTCCTATTAAATTTATCAATTTCTTTATGCCGATATTAGTATTTTGTCTACTGTTTTTTTTTTATATATAGGCTAAATATATTTTTTATCGATATATTTAGTTATTTGTTACGTTCTTTCTTTACATTCCGGCACTGCATCAGAATAAAAAGTCATAAAAATAATTTCCGATTCTCTCTTGTCAGATTTCCGGTTCTTTTTTGACACGACTGTCATGCAATATGTCAGTGTTCCTAACATCTTAGTTAAAGTTTTCGGAGACCTGATTACACAGCCAGCTTCTTATAAACCCCGTCGGGTAAGCTGACAGATGCGAAGTTGTCACTCCAACTTCTACTTCGCAATCTCTTATAAGAGAAATGTTTTCTTTCGTTCATACGCTTCTCAAGATATAGCTTTTATACTTTCTTTCGTCTATAACTGTTTCCAATAATAACATCTAGGTGAAAATTCCTTTATAAAAGATAGCAAAAATTTCGATATGTTGTTTCAACACCGATAAACGGACTTTCATTAGTAACGATCACTTTTACATCCAAAATCTATTTTTCATCTTGAATAAAACTTTAATCTTTCATCCTTGCATTTTTTAAACTTTTATAATACTTATATACATAAAAAATATATATGTATATATTATTTTTTTCTTAAATTAATCGATAGATTTTTTTATAATTATACATTGTTTTTTATTTTTAAATTCTTGAATCTTTTTGTTAAACGCGAATTTGATTAAACAGTTTAAGAAACGAAATTCATAAAAAAATTATTTAAAATATTGATTTTTTTTTATTTCCGATTGCTTTCTTCAAATAAAAATTCGATTTTAGCAATAAATATAATGAAGTTAGTTTAGAAAAGTTTATAATTCTTTCATTAAATTAAAGTAAAAATCTTCTTGAATTATTTTTTATTATTAAATTTTTAATTAATTTTTCTATTTTGTAAAGTAGTATTTGTTTTTTTTAATAGTTAAGCAACGAATGTGGCAAAGAAATCGAAAATAATGATTCTATCAACATTAGTTCCAACATAGAAATCAAGATTAGCCCGAACATATGTGCGGTTTTGTTAATCTGATTGGTTGATCGTGTCTTCGGTGAGCCAATCAGATTAAGAGAAACCACATATAAATTTCAAAAATTATACACATAAGCTTTATATAATTCTTTTTTATAGAATTTTTTTAGCATTTATTATTTGTTTGTCGTATTCTAACGACGTAAAAAACCTATACATATATATCCTATCTTTCCGCCCTGTGAGCGCTAAGAAGGCCTCTTTTCAGGCCCATCATGTGTTTAACCAGCCCCACAACAGAGAATATGAGTGGTGAGAGACGGGACTTGACATATGTCCTCAAAAATTTCTGGGAATGCCTCGCCCTGATTGATCCACAGTATAGGATGAAATTTTAAATGCCTTATCTATCCTATTAGCTAAAGATTTATATGGTTTATTTAATTTTAAATGATGAAATATAGAGAACTGTTTTGTGTAGGAGCATTGTATTTAGCGAGAGGAGAGGGAGGTTAATACTGTAGCGGTAGCATCTACTAACTAAATATGCAGAATTCAAAGAAAAATTATATATAAAATATATTATATTATATTCATTTATCTGATATTTTTAATTAACTTTAAGATTTATGTACAATTTTATGTTAAAACTATTATTAAAAAATTGATTAAAAATTTTAATAAATTATTTAAATACTTGGCACATTATTATATTTAACTTAGAGCATTAATTTATTTTAAAATATACTTAAAATTCTCTTTAAAGTTTTCAAAAAATATATAAAAATACATTCTAAAATTACTTTTCGTTTTTTTTATTAAAAGAATCACTTTTATTCACATTCTAACATTCAAAACTATTTTATTATCTGTAAATACATTCTTCATACTTAGAAAAAAAAAAATTTTTCGAGATATTAATAAGAACTTCTTTCGTTCGAAAATTAATTTCCGGTTGATTGATAGTTTACTTTTACAGTTGTCAAAAGATAGAAAAGTGTCATTAAATCAGGTAGTTTATTGCAGGTGACCCATCACCATCTGTGACTTGGTGGCAAGATTCTTCTTTACTTGATGACAGTTTTTCTTCGATGGAAAATGGAATCGTCAGAAACGAGCTTCACTTGCCAAAACTGGAGAGATCAGATTTAATGACTGGATTGGCTTGTCAAGCATCGAATACCAATCTCACCGTCCCTATTATTGGCACAGTAACATTGGACATGAATGGTATGTATCATTATCATGCATGCGTGAATCTTTATTGATTCTTTAACGTTTACTTAACTGGAGATTTTTATGAGATGCACAAATTTATCTAATGCTCTTCATCTNTAAAATAAAATCACGCGTGTAAAACTTATGTTTAAATATGTAACTAAAATATTAGGTTAGTATAATTTATTTAAATTTATCAAGTTGAGAATATAAAATTATCTCATCAATGAAGATAAAATTTAAAAAAAAGGAAATTTCTTATTAAAAAATTCAAACTTGACAGTAAGAAAGGGGGAGGGGAAGTGTCGGACAATTTGCATTGCTGATGATGGACCAATTTGCGTGTGAGATATTCACGAAAATGATCTTGTTATTTTAGTGAATTTTCCAATCATTCTTAAAAATAACCTATCCTTAATCCAGGAAGATAGCAAACGACTCAAGAAGGTAACTACAGCTTATGAAAGGCAATATCTTCTTGATATTTTTTTCCCTTAAGCGATAAATCGAAAGATGGAACATTTCACACTCTCGGTTATCACCAGTCTGTCGGACACGTTAATTTTCACGCTACGTTTCTAACGACGTTCGACCCTTCGGCCATTGTTCCCAATGGATTTATTAAGATGACGATAAACGCTTCAGCCAAAACATAAAACAACTGTTGTCGTCGATGCCAAAGGCATTGTTTAAACAGTACATCTGTAATGAGCTCTTATCGATTGATGAACACCAATAGAAAGAGAGAGGGACGAGAGAGAGAGAGAGCGAAAGTATTCTTCTTCTTCTTGATCTAAGTTAGAACTCTCGCGAGTCGTTCTTAATGGACTTCTGTATTCCACTCGTTTTACTTTTATAAATCCCAAAGTAAGGTTATAGAATTTACATCGTCAATTATGAAGCAACGACGTATTTCCTCGGGCTAAACTAGTTATGAACCGAGATTGGTTATTATCTCTTAAAATGTAAAACACAAAATTATATGTTGTAATTTTTAATGACGTATTGCCAAAAGTGGTTTTATTTTCTATCCGCTTATTACTCGCAATATTTATATACATAGATATATATATACACGGTCATTAATAATAAAACTTTTATTTTCAATTAACTTTATGCAATTCGTATCCAAACACGAACGACTCAATAAAAATTTCATCTGTTAAAAATTCACATTTTCTCGAATTGTCTAGGATTTTTCTATGATAATCAAAAGCGATTATTATCTACTCGAATTTTTCCACATTCCTTTATTACTTCTCGACTAGTTTTAATTATTTATTCTATTTTTATGATGTATTTAAGCTAACAATCTAGTTTAAACACATCATAAAATAATGACACTTTAAAGAATTTATGCATTGGAATCACGTAAACTTTCAATATTTACAATGTACTTTTGTAGTACTCCAAGATAAATTCTCCATAATATTTTTCGTTTTATTTCACTTTTAATTATCGTTTCGTAAAATAAAATTATGTATATATATTTTAATTTATTTTAACGTTGAAAAATTCTTCTTTCAGCAATCTTGAAAGATTTGAAGAATGTAATTTATTTGATTTATTCAAATTATATTAGCTTCTTGTCTTTATTTATTCAGTTCTCGTATTCTGATTACGTGCCACACATTTATCGATTTTTACTTTTTTTAGTTTTACTTTTACTTATTTTACAAAACATACAACATTCCATCTCATTTTATATTTAATATAATAAGATAAATAAAATTCAATAAAATACAAACGATACAATAACCACAGTTATGGAAGCCAGTGTATATCTTTAACAGATGTCTTACAGAAAATCCTTTCATCCACAAACAACATTTCTTGGATAGAACTTTCTTTCTTTAATGTTATCAGAGAAGATTCTACAAACATCTTTTTCCTCTTCTCAGGAAAAGTTTCGGTTGTTTAATAATTTCTATCTCAATTACTTAAACTTTTTTTAAAAGTTCTCTAAGTGTTTTTTAAGTTTTATATTTATAAATGTATTATAAAATGATTTATTCTTAAAACTTTTAAGATTTTCTATCGGTTTAATTAGTTCTTGCATTTCTTATACGATTGCAAAAACAATTACATTGTTTATTATGAAAATTATTCGTTAACAATAATTAGTTTAGAAGTTAAATAGTTTTATCTTATTATTTAATTGAATAAAATAACTTTACTTGACTCTAATTTTAACCTAAATAGTAGAACTTGATCCACCTCAATCCAACATAACCTTACTTAACCCCTGGCTTTCTTAGTGGTAGCAGAGTGGAAAAGAAGATCATCTTTACTTCTACTAACCACAAAAACATCTTATCTTAATCTAATTCAACTAGAAGCTTATAATATTTCGGGGTTTTCTTTAATGGAATATATAAATAATTCATATACTTAAAAAAAAAAAAACTTTTTCGAGATATTAATAAGAACTTCTTTCGTTCGAAAATTAATTTCCGGTTGATTGATAGTTTACTTTTACAGTTGTCAAAAGATAGAAAAGTGTCATTAAATCAGGTAGTTTATTGCAGGTGACCCATCACCATCTGTGACTTGGTGGCAAGATTCTTCTTTACTTGATGACAGTTTTTCTTCGATGGAAAATGGAATCGTCAGAAACGAGCTTCACTTGCCAAAACTGGAGAGATCAGATTTAATGACTGGATTGGCTTGTCAAGCATCGAATACCAATCTCACCGTCCCTACTATTGGCACAGTAACATTGGACATGAATGGTATGTATCATTATCATGCATGCGTGAATCTTTATTGATTCTTTAACGTTTACTTAACTGGAGATTTTTATGAGATGCACAAATTTATCTAATGCTCTTCATCTATCTATTGTATTAATTAGTATCTTCTGAACTCTATCAATATCATATCACTTTAAATTCATGAATTTGAATGGAGTGGCTAATTATTCTTTCAATATTTCTTAATAAATACCATAATATACTTACTTTATCAAACCACTCTATTGATCTTTTTACTAAAACTCATTTACAATTAATTCTAGCTGTAAAAAACGGACGATAAATTTTATATAGCAGAATTTTGCAATAAAATTTGAGCAAATATAACAGAAAGTAGAACACTGTAAACAAACTTGACCTTTTCTAACACCCAAATTATAAATTAAGTTTAAATATTGAGAAAATTTAATTAAAAATTTATATATTTTCTTCTAAAACATATGTGTTTTTTCTATCAAAATTTATAAAGAGCTTTAAATATTATATTATATCTTAGAATAAAAAATTAAAATTGAGACTGAATCTTCATAACTTACAGGTCATATTTAGAAGAATTTTACAACAAAATTCTTTGAGGATTTCTAGTTTCGTACAGATTTTTTGAAGTTTCAAACTGTTTTTCTATTATAATACTGTATTTTATATTTTACTTCATAGAGTATTAATTAATATATATATAGAAAGAATTAATAACAAAAAATACTGCTGAAAATAATACAAAACATAATCATTTATTTAAAAAATGGACCTCTAAGAGAATGTCATTTGTGTCTTCGAACAAAGAAGATTCTAAACTTGAACTTTCGAAACAGTTTTTTTTTTTTTCATTGCTCTTTTAAAGATATCCAGTATCTAAAATGGAATGACAACAATTACAATAAAATGACAAACATTTCATTACCTTGAGGACATTGTTGTCCACTAAGACAATTTCACCTGGATAACTGCTATAGCCATTTTGTTGAAAAGAGTAATCCCAAGAGAAAGTTTTTCGTAAATGTGTTCTAGGGAATTCGTTTAGAAATCCTGTCCTTTAAGATTAAAAACGAAAAAAAAAAAAAAAACGTATTTATATATTAAACTTTGTGATAATTATTTTAAGTATACCCTTTAGAAAAATTAAATCTAAATACTTAAAATGACTTAATTGATAACAATAAACATACGGTTTTATTTTTTTTTTATTTATCGAAAAACAAACGAATAAAAATTGTTTAAAAATTAAATGAAATTTATTCCTAAATTTTTAACTTTTTTGAAATTTTATATACTTTAATTCTTTCGTGAATTATTATTATTTTTTTAAATATTTTTTTTATTTTAATTTTTAAGCAATCAACGTTTTAATTATTAAGTTTTAAATTAGATTTTTTAATACTGCGGCAATAAAAAAAAATGTTATTTTTCTTAATGATTGTTTTATTCGATTAACGTTTGTTGAACTTTCTTTAAAACTATTTCTCCATTTACTTGCTCACTTATAGATTTTTCGTGAATTTCAAATTATTTTTCTTTCAAAATGTTATTTTCAGTTTTTGATTACTTGAGAGAATATTTCTTTTCTTTTTTTTAAAAAAAATTTTATAATTTTCTATTTAATANTAATTTTTTTTCTTTAAGAAACAACTTTTCTGTATTTATTAAAAATTCAATTTTAGAAAGCTTAAAGTTGAATTTTTCAAAATATTTAATATTTGATTCAAATTTTATTTTTATATTTTTATTAAAATTTTAAATCATTTTTAATTCATAATTAAATTTTTTAAAGTGATCGCTTCTTGACTTTTTCTTTCTGTAATTCTTTATGTTATCTTCTGGATGATCTTTAATTCTTCTATAGCACTCACAATTTATATAATTTGATGAAGGGCAGAAATCGTAGAAGAGATTTAAGAAAAATGATCCAAACTCGCAGTAAACTCTAAATACTTGATAATATAGGAAAAAAATATCTATATAGAAAAAAAACTAAGCTTGTATTGTTCTTTTATCTGTTGTTACTTGTGGGATCCATTGGTCCATTTCGAAATGAATTTCTTACCAAAGAGAACAAAAATAAAAAGAAAATTTGATCGCTACAATAATCAACAAGACATTCGGGATTGTTCTCTGAAAACAATTCACGTTCTGCACTAGATAAATGGTATAGTTCTTTTACTGGAGGTTTCTGAAAGACATCACACGATTCATTTCTTCTCATAGCTACATTATTTTGTGTTGTATGTAAAGATAATTGAATAAATGAAGGATGGAACTATCTAGAATGTAATATCTCTTCTTCTTCATCATCTTAACTACTAAACTTTAACAATGTGTAATTTTTACATACAGTCGAAAACAATCTTCTTGAACTCATCGGATGGCGAATAATGATATCAAATTAGAAGCTCGCTTTGAAAATCATCGTAGAATTAATTATATTTTTACTAATTTAATTTTTAAGATTAAGTATCGTTTAACTCAGTTAATGCATCTTATATTACTTAACCGAATTACAAAGCTTGAATTTGGAATATTCTCGTTTCCATTAATTTAACTAGTTTAAGTTGTTAGGATACGTTTCGTGAAATCTCGTTTCTCTTTAATTGCAATTAAATAAATTGTTATATTAAATACCTTTTTAAATACTCATTTATTTTAAATTCGTAATTACTTATTAATCAAAAAGTTCACTTAAGTGCCAAATTAAGAAAGTTTCGTGTTTCATACAAAATGCCTGTTCTTTCGACCGTGTTCAGCTTTCTTGAACACCGTTAGAATGCGTTATATCATGACTTTAACATTAAAAAATGCTTGAATTTTATTCTTTATTAAAGGTAATTCTTAAAAAAAATTATTCTATCTTACAAAGCAGTGATTTTGATGCTAAATTTATCATGTTTACGACTTGATTTCGAAGTAATCACGCGATAATCAACAGCAACCGACTTCTATTATAACCTGAAAGCATATTGTAGTAGAATTATGTTTTTCATTAACTATATTTGACTTCGGGGAAACATAACTAAAATCAATAACAACACACTCAACTATTATAAAAATGTTACTATATTTTCCCCTATTCTTTCCTGAAGAACTCATTAATAAAAATAAGAATTTAAGGGAGGAAAAAAAAGACTAAATGAAAATTACTAAAAAGATAAAATTTTCAACTTGACATTCGATGATGAAAGGCGAGTGCTTTTGACATTCATTGCTTATAATGTTGAAGCATGTGATCTATCTGATGCAGCTGATAAAAGTTCCGACTATCTTACGGTAAATAAAAACCTTTAATGACGGAGAAGAAACTATTGTGAACAGTTCTTAACAATTGGTTTCAGGCGTTGAGTTTCAATAAATTGAGCGTTAGTAGAATGCTTCAGGCAAAATCTTCACAATGCTTAATTGCCAAAAAAAAATTAATGGTATATCGTCGACGGTGTTAAAGATTTATTACTTCGATAATAATGTTAAAACATGAAAGAATTCTCTAGAAAAATTTCATTTAATAGAATATTTAGTTACCAATCATTAACTTCAATACTTATTTATATTTTTCCATAGGGATTACTACTTTATGTAACGTATAAAGTTCTCTAGCGGCTTAAAAATCTTAATTATCTACCATAAAAAACATGATAATTGAATAGAAACAATATTAAAAAAAATATATATTTTTTTTTCAATAATTTCGTATGGATAATTCGATAATATTTTGAAAAACTTTACTTTTTTTTTCGTATGTCGAGTCACCTTTCCATTTACTAAAATATATATTAATGAATTTTCGTTTTATTATTACTGAGTTTCGCTGATCGTGCATTATTTTTAATAAATGTAATTTTCCATTCTACTTGTTTAATCATAACTGACTATTCAGGCAAAGCTATTAAGGATGTCGCGTAATTTTCTCTCATTAATTTTGTATAAGCAAACTCGCTTGATATTTTATACATCATTAAATACGCTTTTAATTATGTTTGGAATTTTTGTTGAAATTTGCAAAAATAATATCAATTTTTAAAAATGAAAGTAATGATTTTTTAGTGTACTGAAAAAAATAGGAATTTTTATATATATATATTCAGTCGAAGTCGATTTGTTTTGCTATTTTTCCAATTTATTAAAGTTTTAGAATATTTATTTAAGAAAAAAATATTACATTTTAAATGTTTGTATTTTTTAAAACATTAAATTAGTTTGTTTTTTTTAATATATATTTAAAATGTGGGTATTTAAATATAATTGATAATATGAATTTATAACAATTTAAACATAAATTTTGTAATTTAAAATATTGTTTAGATAATTCTTACCTTTATAAGTGCAAATATTTTTTATATTTCGATTTCTATTTTTTTTTAAATATCAACTTTCGATTCAAATATTTATATATTTTTTTAAAAAAAGAAATAAAATTAAATATTTGTATTTTTTTTCTATGACTTAAGTATTTTTTAATTCGACAATTTATACTTTTTTTTTAAGTTTCAGCATTTCTTTTAGAGTTTAAATCTTTTTGTATTTTTTAAATAAGAATTCAATTGTTTTGTATTACTATAACAACTTTTATTTTATATTTTTTTTTTAAATCTGATTTCCAAATCAATTTATTTCTTTTATTCTTATCTTTTAATGCAATTATTATTTCAATTTTTCATCATTTATTGACATTAAAAACATTTATATATTTTTATATTTTAAATTATTAACAAGCTTTTAAAATTTATTATTTTATATTTGTTATAATTTGAATAAAAATAATTAATTTAACACAACTTTTTATAATTTTTTTTTACCAAAATATTTTATTTATTTTCTTTTAATATTTTCAATTATAATTTTTATATTGTAAGTGATAATAACTGTTCAAAATTTTATAACTTTTTATATTATAACGAGCAAACATTTTAAATCTTATTTTAAATTTGTTTAATTAAACATATTTCTCATATTAGTACCGTCATGCCCCTGTACATCATACTTTTCCTGTTAACAACAGAGTCATGCCCGTCATCTATGTAACACCATTCTGGGGAAACGTTTTGAATTAAATTCACGTGATTTCCGGTTTAGACCGGACGTTCGTATATAGTTAATTGGGGCTCCTGTCTCTATGCTTTCCACATCTGGTCTCGACTCTCATCTATCTAATACCGTTTTCGAGATTAAGGAAAAACATAAACATATACAGATAAAACAGACGAACGACAATGGGAATTTATACGTCTAAATTTTTTTTCTCAAATTGCAGCCTAATAAATAATAAATAAATCTGTGAAATACAATTTTAATAAAATAAACTATTTCTAAAATATTTTTTTAAAAATTAAAAATTTCATAAAAATTCTTATAATTTATCTATTTATTTCGTATAATAAATGAATCTAATTAACATAAATGAGAGTTATCCATTTCTAAATGACATAAATCAATTTAAAACTAACATTTTTCCTATACAGGCTACTAATTTTATTTTTTAAGACAGTGATTTATATGTTTTAATAATATTTCTGCATAAAACACAAGCTTTATTTAACTTTTTTCCTGTTCTAACTAATTATTTAAAGTTCGTAAGGCTTTACTTCTGTATATTATATACTTTTGAACTGACATTTTTTTAGATTGTATCTAAAAATGCAATTTCCTGTTGGATGAAGAAATATTTTCTTTATAAGATTTATGAGATATATTTTTTTACTATTTTTGAATTTTAGATTTGTTTCTATATGCAAAACTAGAATTTAAATTAATAAATCTTATGCATGATTTTAATGGAAGAATATTTATCATTTTAAATGCAATATATATATTTTTTTTCTTTTTTGAATTTTTTTACAATATTTTTTAATTAATTTCGAAACGGTTTATGAGCCATATGAAACTGGATAATTTAGTACTGTTTTAAGAAATGGTATACTATAAAAAATGGGTATATTTTTTAGAAAGAATGGGGAAAAGCACAGCAAATGATCTAAGTCCACATTTCACTTGAAGTATGCAGTTGATTTCCAGAAAACTATGATGTGGTAGTTGAATGTTTTGTAGCATGATAAATGATTGCGACTATCCATACATGAAAGATTTGTACTTTCCTTTTCAACTGAAAACTTTATCGTTGAGAAAACATGGGAAAGGACTTGGAAAATTTCTTGAACTTCTTAATTGTTTTTTTGTTTTCTTATTATTATTTTTTTACTTTTGTTGTACAAAAATATTTTATATAATTTTTTTTTAAACTGAAGAATAATTTTATATAAAATTTAAAATATTTCTCTGTTTTTATTGATAGTTAAAATAAAATTTTCTATTCGAATAAATTTATTTTGAGATATATATATAATTGAATATAGAATATAATTGACAAGAATTCTTAAAAGTTTTCTTATTCTTATATTCAATTTTCTTTTCAACTTTTAAAAAATATCGACTAATTTAAATCGAAATTCGAAAAACTTTTGTTTCTTAATTTATAATTTACTTTCAATTTTTTTTTTCATTTTATAATTTATATTATTCGTAAACTAAGTTATAAATATATTCATATATAAGTGAAGTTTGATCAGTTTTGGTTAATTTTTTTCTAATCTTTCATTTTATATTAAAATATGGAAATTAAAAAGTTGATTTAGTTGCTGAGATGCTTTAATGAATACCAAAGGGATAATAAAATTATTTTTCTATATTTTTATCGAAGTAAAAGTTATTGATGCTTGTTACGAAAATAAAAAATAAAATACGGCCATTTTTATTATTGTTAACTAAATAACTGGAGAAAAAAAATTAAAAGTTCTGAAGTTACTAAACAAATCGCTTCGGGCTATTTATGAAAGAAAGTTTAGAAAATACAGACAATTCAGATTGATTCTTCGTGTTCTTTTGCTCTCCCCTTCTTTAGAAACTAACTTGGCCATATTATTTTTATACCGAGGTAGAATATAATTATATCTAACGTGAAGACAATTTGTCATTTTCCAAATATCTGATGTAATCTGCTTCGTTCAATGTACCTACCATACATCACTTTGGGAGTTCCAACTTTCAGATATAATCTACACTTCGATGATTGCTAAGGACAAATTACTCTTTCTGTGACAGGTATACGTTAGTAATCGTTCACATCAACCACATTTCATTATATCGTTTATTAAGTCTATAATCAGTTATCATATGCATATTGATCTGAAAATCAAACTATAAAGAGACACAATGAGATTTGCATGCACGAATCATATCCAATAATTAGTGTTACTAATGACTTTTGCATACATTATAGAGACTTTAATGTTGTCTAAATTTATAAATTAATATATATATATATATTTTTTTTAATTTATAAATTTATTAATGACACTACAGTAACACATTTAAGTTGTCTTATAAATTTTGAAATGTAAAAAAATAAAATATGTCTTCTAAAAGAAAAATATAATCAAATTTTACTAGTTAAATTCCACGTATAACAAATAAAGTCAATTTTAACAAAATTCTTTTTCATTTTCTCTTTGAATNAGTTTGATCAGTTTTGGTTAATTTTTTTCTAATCTTTCATTTTATATTAAAATATGGAAATTAAAAAGTTGATTTAGTTGCTGAGATGCTTTAATGAATACCAAAGGGATAATAAAATTATTTTTCTATATTTTTATCGAAGTAAAAGTTATTGATGCTTGTTACGAAAATAAAAAATAAAATACGGCCATTTTTATTATTGTTAACTAAATAACTGGAGAAAAAAAATTAAAAGTTCTGAAGTTACTAAACAAATCGCTTCGGGCTATTTATGAAAGAAAGTTTAGAAAATACAGACAATTCAGATTGATTCTTCGTGTTCTTTTGCTCTCCCCTTCTTTAGAAACTAACTTGGCCATATTATTTTTATACCGAGGTAGAATATAATTATATCTAACGTGAAGACAATTTGTCATTTTCCAAATATCTGATGTAATCTGCTTCGTTCAATGTACCTACCATACATCACTTTGGGAGTTCCAACTTTCAGATATAATCTACACTTCGATGATTGCTAAGGACAAATTACTCTTTCTGTGACAGGTATACGTTAGTAATCGTTCACATCAACCACATTTCATTATATCGTTTATTAAGTCTATAATCAGTTATCATATGCATATTGATCTGAAAATCAAACTATAAAGAGACACAATGAGATTTGCATGCACGAATCATATCCAATAATTAGTGTTACTAATGACTTTTGCATACATTATAGAGACTTTAATGTTGTCTAAATTTATAAATTAATATATATATATATTTTTTTTCTTTTTTGAATTTTTTTACAATATTTTTTAATTAATTTCGAAACGGTTTATGAGCCATATGAAACTGGATAATTTAGTACTGTTTTAAGAAATGGTATACTATAAAAAATGGGTATATTTTTTAGAAAGAATGGGGAAAAGCACAGCAAATGATCTAA
Source organism: Centruroides sculpturatus (assembly GCF_000671375.1). Taxonomy (NCBI): domain Eukaryota; kingdom Metazoa; phylum Arthropoda; class Arachnida; order Scorpiones; family Buthidae; genus Centruroides; species Centruroides sculpturatus. The sequence goes on along the minus strand of NW_019384984.1, from coordinate 80,935 downwards.
GTCCACATTTCACTTGAAGTATGCAGTTGATTTCCAGAAAACTATGATGTGGTAGTTGAATGTTTTGTAGCATGATAAATGATTGCGACTATCCATACATGAAAGATTTGTACTTTCCTTTTCAACTGAAAACTTTATCGTTGAGAAAACATGGGAAAGGACTTGGAAAATTTCTTGAACTTCTTAATTGTTTTTTTGTTTTCTTATTATTATTTTTTTACTTTTGTTGTANTTCTAGACTTATCAACGCTTTTGACAACGTAGACCTCCGGATTCTCGAAAAACCTTTTTAATACTGGCATAAGAGGAGTGCCTCAACATTGGTTAATGTCGTATCTGTTAAACCGAAGATATCAAGTAAAAGTAAACAATGCCTATTCAAAAAGCTTCTCGCCGAAAGCCGGAATCTCCCAAGGATCAATACTTGCACCATTACTATTCAACATCTACTTGAATGACCTATTTGAAGTGATACAAAAAGCGAAAGTGATAGCATGTGCAGATAATATTGTCCTGATACAGTGGTTTCCAATTAGTTTTTCCTGCGTACCACTTCAAGAAAAAGCTCAAACTCGTGTACCCTTTATAGCAGAAATTCATATTAATCTATACTAATATTATAAATTCGAAGGTAATTCTGTCTGTCTGTCTGTTACCTTTTCACGTCTAAACCACTGAACAGGTTTTAATAAAATTTGGCACATAGATAGCTTACATGTTGGGATGTACATTTTACTGCGAGAAAATATCTTACTCTCACGAGAAAATTCGATATAATGCGGGCGAAGCTGTAGTAATAAATGTAAAAAAATAAAATAAGTTTTTTAAAAGAAAAATATAATCAAATTTTACTAGTTAAATTCCACGTATAACAAATAAAGTCAATTTTAACAAAATTCTTTTTCATTTTCTCTTTGAATTTACTCGTTTATATTGAATTTCGCTAGTCAAATAAATCTAAAAAAAAGGACGAAAGTTAATCACGAGTTTTTGTAAAATAATTAGATATAATACAACACAAAAAACTGCATCAGTAAATTGGAAAATATGTCAGAATCAGTTAACCTTAAAATTAGAAAAAAGCACGGAAAGAAGAAGTTATTTTAAGTAAATAAACAGGAAAAAGAGTAAAGTTCTGTAAGCTAACTAAATAAAGAAAAGAGAAGTTGGGTAATTTATAGACACAACACTTTCAATGGAAACAATTGAGACTGCAAAAAAGAACAAAATATTACATTGGAAAGTCCAGTAGTACTACCACACCTGTAAAGAGGGTTTCCTTTAATGGAGTACATGGAGACTCGTTATCGGGAAACCATTCATTTTGGAGACGTAGCTCAAGTTAATCGCTAGACTTGGCGCAGTACAAAAAAAAACCTTACTAGTTCGGTTGTAAAGCATAATGTGGTAGCTAGAGATCTTTACTTGTGTTGCAGAGAGTGATGAGTGCCTCCCTACTGACAACAAATCCCTTCTCATTTCCATATAGCGATTCAGAACTCAAATCGTTGTCCATTGAATTCTCTCAACAAAAATGAAACAAAACTGCTTTAGTTTATACCAGAACCAGTATATTATAATGAGACTTATTCATCATCTCTTTATAGTTTCAATCACTTCCGTCTTAATGATCTTAAATACTTTCAATGCGGAAATGCACGTTGAATGGATTATTATCCATTCAATGTACTCTTTAATATTCCGCAAAAATTAACGTTCAAAAATAATTTATAGTACAATTTATGATCAACATAAGTTAGAAAATATTGTAATTTAAAATTTTAAATAATATTAAAATATTTTGGTTTTATTCTTATTTTTTTCAAAGCCAAACACGTCAGAAATCTTCAATAAAAATTGTATGTATTGAAGAAAACGTAAATCTGCATAAATAAAGTTATGACATCAATCGATGGTTGAAGAGTTAAAAACGTTTGGTTTCCTTACTATAAAAAGAAATAGCAGGACGTGGAGATGACACGTGGCCTATTTAATACTTTGCATTCTGAAATCTTCAATATGTCAAGCAATGTTGCCGAAGCCCCATATAAACGAACGAAAATAGGCGACCATTTATTGACTTGTGTCAGAAGACATGTTGGTTGTCGGATTGCTATTCTATGTTATGTCTCACGTCTTGGTGAGAAACATCCATAGAAAACTTCTACTGTCAACATTTATGAGCAAATCTGGCTTATGTCCTCGATTTTAACGTGTCGACTGGTCTTAGAGATAAATCTCTTGAATTGCTACCATTTAAATAAATCTTTATAATTTTATTTCCTTGTAACTTCACAAAATGTGCAACTTTACTTAATTCCAAACATAAATTACACACAGAAATGTGTTAAATGTAATAAAATATAAACGAAATTTCTTTTAGTCAGTAGAAATTTTATTGCTATGGCAGCATCACCAGCAATTTTAATTGAAAGGGATACAGGAAAAATGTTTCAAACTTTAAAAATTAATAATAAATTTATTGTTGGTTTAACTTTTTATTCGAAAATTTTCATTTTATTTATTATTTCAATGATTTCTTCTATTAAAAATTCTTTAATTGTTGATGGTAATGTATACATGACAGAAATGAAAGAACAAATAACAAATTTCCTCTATATAACTTATCAGATATAAAACGTTAGTTATAAAACTGACTTGTATGAAAAATTATCTAGTAAAATATTCATAAAACGTTCCTTGTATATTCATAAAAAATATTCAATATCAAACTTCTCTCTTCCTTCATAGTGTATAAAACTTTCGACAATAATTGATGATGATCCGAAAATTTCACCTTATGATAATTTAGTATATACTTCCATAAAACTGAAAACTTTATAACTAAAGTCGACTTTGCATGGAAAAAAAACAAACAAAACTCGTATGACTAAGCCAATTTCCAGATGAAAATCCTCATCAATCATCCAAACCTATAGAGGAAGACATCTTTAGCATCGAGAATAATCTTAAAGCATTTTTAAAAAACAAAGAAATACTTTAGCATAACCTACATGTTTTATGGCTTATGAAGACTGTAAAAAATAATAAAAATACTGCAAAGAATATTATATATATATATAAGATATTTTTTCCAGTATATTACCATTTTTGCTTTCTTTTCCTTGGTTTGGCCCGAAGCGAAAGTTAAAGTAGAAGGGAATAAAAAATGAGAAAAAATAGACAATTGCAGGCGACCCACATGACAAAGTTAGTATAGAGTTAAATGTAGCAGCAGGCATGAAGTCATAAACAGTATGACGACACAATAAGCTATATGAAACGGAAGAAGGTAGTTAAAAACTGAAGTGGCTGTAGGAACTTAAAGAACAGTTATGTTGTTTTTATAACAGCACTAAACATATCGCTATGCATATTTTACTTTACTGCTAAAATTTCAGTAATATTCAAGCAAAGGAGAGTTAATTTTTGAGATCTTCCTTACAACTTTTCTAAACTTTAACGATTTAAATATAACATTTTAACTATTTGTAAGCAATTTAAAATTACTTATAAACAGTCCAAAAGTATCGATTATTCTATTTATAGCTACATAATAATTTTTAAGTGTATCATTAATTTTTATATAAATAATTCTAAGTAATATAATTAAGAAAATTAAATGAATAATAATTATATACATATATTTTTTATTAAATTATATAAGGAAGAATTCATTAAAAATAATCTGATCCCAAAATAATGAATAGAAAAATCATTATTTTAGGATTAATTCGAAAATTACAAATAAAAATCAATTTAATTCGTTATTTTTACTACTTAATTATATTTAAAAATCAATAATTAAATACATTTCCGATTATTTTGTATCGGAAATTATTTTTATTAAAATTGGATTTTAAAAAATAAACCGTATATAAAATATTATTGTGGTAATTAAAATTAATAAAAAAAACGAGTAATTATTTATTGCCGAGCTACAATTTTTAATCATATTTAATTTAAAATATACGCTCTCCACCTCAAATTAGTGTCGTCTTGCCCCTGTACATCATACTTTTCCTATTAGCAGTAGAGTCATGCCAGTATCTATCACGATTCCCGAGACTAAAGACAGACAAACAGACAGACGATAGTGGCAGTTTATAGGTCTACAATTTTTATTTTAAATTGCAGCCCGATAATTAATTTTTAACTAAACCAATTCATTTAATAATGCATATTTTAATTATTTCGTAACGAAATGATTTTTATAAAATATTTAAAAGATAAATTTCGTTGAAATAATTATCCTTAATGTTGATTTTATCTTGATATGAATATTGCACTCTTGAATGAATTTCATTTTAATTATTATATAAATAAAATTATTGATTTATGCATCGTTGAACTAAGTAGATTAAAATAAACATTCTTCTTAAAAATTCTTATATTTCTATGCTGAATAAATAAATTAAAATAATTATAAAGTATATTGTTCATTTAGTAAATGTATAAAATTCATTTCTATTACTGAAAAATATATGAATACACTTTTGTTTATTTTAATAAAATTAAATTTTAAATTTACTTTCTGTATATTCAATTAAGCAAAATTTACAGTTAAAATAAAATAATTTTTCTTATAGAAAAATTTTAATTAATTCATTAAAATTTTTTTAAGTAATAAAATTTTAAAATATTCTTAAAAATATCAGTAAAATTACAAACAAATCTTACTTACGAATGAATTATTTTAATGTAAATTAATTAATTAAGTTAAAATGTGGTTTAAATGAGAAATATTTCTCTGAAAATATTTAAAAAATAAGCATAATATGTCTTACGAAGTTGATTTTAAAGTGAATGTTTGTTAATATTAAAGTTTAAAATTGATATCAAAACTTGAAAATTATTATTCATAATTATAAATTTATCATAATGCATCATATGATCTGTCAGGTCATATTAATTAATCATACTTAATTCAAGTTAACACAAAGTTTGTTTTAGGTAATTGTTAACATTTTTTTTTATACTTTGTAATTTATACAGAAGGCAAATTTATATACGAATCATTGTATTAAATTAAAATTCCAATAATTAATTTGTTTATATTGTAAACTAATGGTGTATTGAACATTTGAATGCAGAAACATCGAATTAAAGTCACCTCATCAACGAGATAATATCTGAGAAATGCAACGTAGCATAGCATGGTATGAAATCCTAGCAATACAGTTTGTTAACTATTAACACTTTATGAACATTTAATAATTTTGAACGAGATGAGAATAGAAATGAAATTATATAAAAAGTAAGAAATTAAATATAAAAAATAAAAAAGTTTGAAAGATTTATGTTATATTTTTCGAGAAATGTTGCATGGTAAAGAGATGAAAAGTATAAATATTAACATGTTGTATGCTTAAAATATGTTCCTCGTGGTACTAGGTTTGTAAAATGTTTAAAGTTTTGCATACATTTATCCTATGTTCTTTCTTTAAGAAGAATATTATAATGCTTTAAATTATTTTGCATTGTTAAATCTTTGCAAATCATGTGTCAAATTAAAGTAATCAGGCTTTAAGTACGTCACAAAACTGAAGTTATAAGTAGATTATATGAAAAATAAAGTTAGGAAAATTAAAAAAAATGGATATGTAAATTGTTTTAATCTTTTAAAATATACAATTATGATAGTTCCTTTGATTTTTTCTCGAAATCTTATAGTTGGATCTCATCATTCGCTTTCAAAATCAAAATAGATATAAAAAATAATCTTTTGAACTGAAAAGAAATTGATACACATTTTAGACTTCAGTTCTGATGATCATAAAAATATATCGCAATTCTTCTTATATTATTATAAAAGATTTTTATTGCCTCAATCTCTTCATGAGCTTTATTACATAATATCTAGATCCGTCTTTAGAAAAATCCATAATTGCTAACCAGTAAAGCAAGTTATCTTGAAGACTATTGTAGTTTTGATAGGTAAAAATCAAATAACATTTATTCCACGGGATGATAATGTCCTTATTCTTCGAAATCCTGTTGTTTGACACAATTCAGAAATACACTACAGCAGCGAATCCTCCAGATTTCAACTCTATTGATCATATCTCTGATACTTATGGGTGACTGATCTTTAGAATTACATTCTAAATCCCATCCGGTTTTGATGTATCCTGACACAGCAATATTCTCTTTGATACTACGATATGCAATAATTATATGCTGCATGGATATTTAACTAAATATGCAATTTTATTTTTTAAGGCTAATTTTTTAATATAGCAAGACATTAGACTGATATATAATCTTATACATAGTTTGAATAGATATTGCCAATTATAATGATTTATGGCAAACAGATGGATATAGTGTGATGAAGGTATGATAGGTATTGTTTAGAATGTATATCATATATAACACAAGCAATACATTTAATACTCGAGCAAGTTATATTACACGAACATAGTATTTAAAAGCATACATGCAATTGGCACAATATAAAAAAGTATAACGTAACATTATTATAGAAAATTATATTTTTTTAAAGTTTTTTTCCCTAATCTAAATTTCGTTTGCTGAAGGGCATATTTCATTTTTCTACTCAGTTAAACCTCTAGACGTTTACTTTACTGGTGTGAATCCGTTGGCAGCTGGTAAGGAAGGAAGTCTTGTATGTGAAACTACTGGATCTCGTCCTCCGGCAACTCTTAGTTTCTGGAAAGACGGGAAACAAGTGCAGACGTTGGAAGAAGATATTTTGCAAGATGACGTCAGAACTAGAAGCAAAGTGACTTTTGTACCATCTGCCGAAGATAACGGAAAATATCTCCTCTGTCGAGCTGACCATCCTACTCTTCCCAATAGCACTCTTGAAAACGAACTGAAGTTGGATGTTCAGCGTAAGTTTATTTCTTTTTTTTTCATTTTTATATCCCCCATTTTTTGAAGATACATTTTCATTATTTTTCTAGAAAATAAAAGTCTATACACTTAAAATTTATATATTAAAAATAATAAAGATGTCTGTAATACAATCTGACAATTTTCAAATTTATAAAATTAAAAATTTTAATTTGGAAACTATTATTTATCAATAGTAAAACAATTTCTTATTTAAAATAAATATAAATTCTTATTATTTTTAATTTTAAAGCGATATAATATCCTAAATTAAAATATATTATTATGTTTCTTGTTTATAGATTCTATATAAATTATTAATATAATTTCCACAGATTAAAACAAAGCATTAAGTAATTTATCATAATTATAAAGTTTATGATCTTGAAGCTTATAGATTTCCATACTTTTCGCATGATTATTATAATATTGATGAATTGTGTGATATCTTATTCATAGAATACCGCAGTAATTTAGCTGTTTAGAATGATTATTAAACTATATCGTATCCATTATAATCACACATACACATTATTAATTTTTCTTGAGGTTTTCAATCCTTAAAACAAAATTTTTTAAATATTTATAAATGTAAACTTCAAAAACGTTTCCTTTAAAATTATTAAATTTTATTTATTTAATAAATGTAGAAGTTAATTTTATAACATGTCACGTTTAAGTTTATTAGTTAATGTTGTTTAAATTTCATTATAAAAATGAAAATTTTTTTTTTNTCTCGAAGCTTATAGATTTCCATACTTTTCGCATGATTATTATAATATTGATGAATTGTGTGATATCTTATTCATAGAATACCGCAGTAATTTAGCTGTTTAGAATGATTATTAAACTATATCGTATCCATTATAATCACACATACACATTATTAATTTTTCTTGAGGTTTTCAATCCTTAAAACAAAATTTTTTAAATATTTATAAATGTAAACTTCAAAAACGTTTCCTTTAAAATTATTAAATTTTATTTATTTAATAAATGTAGAAGTTAATTTTATAACATGTCACGTTTAAGTTTATTAGTTAATGTTGTTTAAATTTCATTATAAAAATGAAAATTTTTTTTATATTTAATTTTTATCTGTTTTTTTTTTCTTTTTAAATATTATTTTCCTTTGAAAATTTTAATTTAATTAGATTACTTATCATCATACGTTATAGCATCATTCTGCGTACAGATTTGATCGAATTTTACGGTTATATTTTTTATAGTACATTACCTATAAAGTTATAACCGGTATTACTAACAAGAAAACTTTTCATATATAGAAATATATACGTATAAAGCTTTAAAAAAGGCATTTCTCTGCATTTAAGTTCTCACGAGGAAACTTTTTGGAGGGGGAAGAGGTTATTGTAAGAACATTCAGCTCGGTTCAAAGCACTTCAAGCAAAGTAAAAGACAGACGATACGCAAAAAGTTTTGAATAACAATGTTCATACGATATACAGAATTGGAAGTGCCTCGAAGGGAAGGAGTAGAGCAAAACGAGACGATGATGTTCCCCAGATGTAGCAGCCATGACAACTCTTTAATGGATTTTCGTTTAAGAAAGAACATTCGTAGACAAAAATCGATCAATGTACATATATATAAAAGATGTAGTAATATACCAACTTATTTTTCCTNGTTTATAGATTCTATATAAATTATTAATATAATTTCCACAGATTAAAACAAAGCATTAAGTAATTTATCATAATTATAAAGTTTATGATCTTGAAGCTTATAGATTTCCATACTTTTCGCATGATTATTATAATATTGATGAATTGTGTGATATCTTATTCATAGAATACCGCAGTAATTTAGCTGTTTAGAATGATTATTAAACTATATCGTATCCATTATAATCACACATACACATTATTAATTTTTCTTGAGGTTTTCAATCCTTAAAACAAAATTTTTTAAATATTTATAAATGTAAACTTCAAAAACGTTTCCTTTAAAATTATTAAATTTTATAACATTTTAAAAAATCTTTTGATTTTCTAAGAATTGAACTTTTACATCAAACTGTCTTTTTTTCCTGTAATAATGCAAGAGAGAATGCGTTCAGTAAATTCTCTCGAGTATAATACTACCTGCTTTATGATAGGTTGTAATATTCTTTCTATCTGAAACTTTTTAGTAGTTGCCCCATCGAATGATAGAAAACGATCGACCTGGGTACTATTGGGTATCATATAGGATTCTGTCAACTAGATATCTACAATAACATTCATCTACTATGACATATTCACAAAATCATTTTGTTTTCTCTTTAATTTTACAAACATTAACTTCTTAAACGAACATATGGATTAATAACACTGATTGATCGTCACACTAAAGCATTCGCATGTTCTATGACGTTAGTTATTATTATTTATAGTTCTGACTAACCACGGTTCTGCGTAAATGACTCTTAAAGATTTTATCGTGTGCATGGTCAATGTAATATTTATGCAGCACCTGATTCCTCAGCAACAAAATTGAGTATAGTTTTTTTTTAATTCTTATTTTTGTTGGTTTAACTCTCTCTTCGTATACTTTATCTACGTCAGATTCGGCAATTTATTGCTAGTAATCACACGACTTCATAAATTATGCTAACACTGAAGTTGCATGTCATAATTTCCAATTTTGATAATTTAATACGAAAATAGCATGATGGATATTTAAAATTTAACGATACGTAAATTTGGAAGAGTTCTAGCGATTATCAACCTTGTTTTATAGGATAATTAATTTAGGCTACCGTATTTATTATTTTTTATTTTAATAATTTTGATTGCGTAATAAAACAATTTCTGATTTTTTTTCAGTTTATCATTATTTTCTAAAGTTCAGTAAATTTATTAAGAAAGAAATTTAGTAAATACAGGAAATTCGCGTTAGTTCAAAATATTCNTCTCTCTCTCTCTTTGGAAGAGAAAAAGAAAAATATATTATAAATTCTCATAAGCGATGCATATTTAATAAATGTTTATATAAATGTTCACATCTTTTACACTTATACACTAAATCCTACAAGCATAAATTTGATTTAAATCATTAAAAAATATTGCCAAAATTCCGATCGAAGTCCGGGTTTAAAGAAGAAAAGAAAAATTCATAAATCATAACAATATTCAGACGATTAGATTAATGATATAAAAATTGATGCTTTCATTATTAAAATTTCGACTGATTACAATAATAATTTTTCAAAAATTATAATAATTTCGAAATCATTTTTAAAAGATTGTAATAATATTGTAATAAAGCAATCATTATTTTACATTTAATTGAATTTTTCTTAAGCTCTTTAGCTTTAAAGTATCACTTTGTCAAATTCGAAAATCTGTTCAATCCCCCCCCACTCTCTTCCAGTTGATTTTATAAAGTGTGCCATATATTTATGAGAATTCAAATCAGAAAGTGGTTTTACGTTAGTCACTACTACTATTCAAGAAGATTAAGATGTCTTGAATATTAGAAAAGGATTTATAGTTTCTGACGTTTCCAAACATCTAATTCTATTTGGTGATGGATTGGCCAATCACTCGCTCCAAATTTTATCATGACGATGACACTTATTACCTGTCACATCAAATGACAGGTGACGGTTCATTCTTACTAGTCCATTCTCATCTTTCAACCTAGCTAAGAATTAAAAGATTTTTGAATGTGTTTCCTTTTTTTTTCCTTCTTCTTCTTTCTCTTATCAATGATAATCATTTATATACCACTCTTTATAATTACTTCAAAAAAATCTGTCTCCTAAATCCATAATCTAATCCATAATGCACGAATTTTTTTAAGTATTGAAAATTGATATTAATTTATTTAATATTTATTCTTTTATATATTGAAATTTATTTATTTTATAAATATGGAAATTTCTTGTATTGTTTAAATACATCATAAATTAGATAAATAAAGAATTGATACGTAATCAGGGCTCAAACCCTTGTCGAAATTAAATTTAATTTATTGACTACTAAATTAAACATAAATTAAAATTTGTGTATTTTTATTCTAATCAAATTTTTAAATATAATATATTTTTATTATATTTTTAAATATATGAAAAATAAATTTGTTCACTAACTCCCAAATGACCCCTAAAAATATATCGATCTTGTAGATAAATCGATTGATCCCTTGGGGGTCGATGGTGACTAGATCGTGAACACCTGATATAAATGATTTCATATAATTGCGGTTATATTCTCTTATAGACGCATTATGAAATGATATAAATAAAATATTCTCATAATTATGAGTATTTTATATGCATTTAAAATTTTTTATTATGATTATAATTATGTTTTAATGCTCGAAAATTAAATAAATTAACTATAATTAGAATTTGTTCATAATAAAAATGCAAACGAAATTTCTTTTATCATATAAAATTTGTATAAATTGCTTTATTTACTTCATTTTTATTTAGTTAATTAGAAATTAATAATATTTTACTTTTTTTATTTTATTTCTATA
>NW_019384984.1:50075-66053 GCF_000671375.1 Centruroides sculpturatus | reverse complement strand
TATTATTATTATTATTACAGTATAAGTATTTGAATATATCTCGAGGCTCTTTTAAATATTCATTCATTTTTAAAAGATTTTACACTTTAAAAACGAGTTTTTTTTTATTTCTTTAATATTTTTTTTAAAGTTTTTTTCCCTAATCTAAATTTCGTTTGCTGAAGGGCATATTTCATTTTTCTACTCAGTTAAACCTCTAGACGTTTACTTTACTGGTGTGAATCCGTTGGCAGCTGGTAAGGAAGGAAGTCTTGTATGTGAAACTACTGGATCTCGTCCTCCGGCAACTCTTAGTTTCTGGAAAGACGGGAAACAAGTGCAGACGTTGGAAGAAGATATTTTGCAAGATGACGTCAGAACTAGAAGCAAAGTGACTTTTGTACCATCTGCCGAAGATAACGGAAAATATCTCCTCTGTCGAGCTGACCATCCTACTCTTCCCAATAGCACTCTTGAAAACGAACTGAAGTTGGATGTTCAGCGTAAGTTTATTTCTTTTTTTTTCATTTTTATATCCCCCATTTTTTGAAGATACATTTTCATTATTTTTCTAGAAAATAAAAGTCTATACACTTAAAATTTATATATTAAAAATAATAAAGATGTCTGTAATACAATCTGACAATTTTCAAATTTATAAAATTAAAAATTTTAATTTGGAAACTATTATTTATCAATAGTAAAACAATTTCTTATTTAAAATAAATATAAATTCTTATTATTTTTAATTTTAAAGCGATATAATATCCTAAATTAAAATATATTATTATGTTTCTTGTTTATAGATTCTATATAAATTATTAATATAATTTCCACAGATTAAAACAAAGCATTAAGTAATTTATCATAATTATAAAGTTTATGATCTTGAAGCTTATAGATTTCCATACTTTTCGCATGATTATTATAATATTGATGAATTGTGTGATATCTTATTCATAGAATACCGCAGTAATTTAGCTGTTTAGAATGATTATTAAACTATATCGTATCCATTATAATCACACATACACATTATTAATTTTTCTTGAGGTTTTCAATCCTTAAAACAAAATTTTTTAAATATTTATAAATGTAAACTTCAAAAACGTTTCCTTTAAAATTATTAAATTTTATTTATTTAATAAATGTAGAAGTTAATTTTATAACATGTCACGTTTAAGTTTATTAGTTAATGTTGTTTAAATTTCATTATAAAAATGAAAATTTTTTTTATATTTAATTTTTATCTGTTTTTTTTTTCTTTTTAAATATTATTTTCCTTTGAAAATTTTAATTTAATTAGATTACTTATCATCATACGTTATAGCATCATTCTGCGTACAGATTTGATCGAATTTTACGGTTATATTTTTTATAGTACATTACCTATAAAGTTATAACCGGTATTACTAACAAGAAAACTTTTCATATATAGAAATATATACGTATAAAGCTTTAAAAAAGGCATTTCTCTGCATTTAAGTTCTCACGAGGAAACTTTTTGGAGGGGGAAGAGGTTATTGTAAGAACATTCAGCTCGGTTCAAAGCACTTCAAGCAAAGTAAAAGACAGACGATACGCAAAAAGTTTTGAATAACAATGTTCATACGATATACAGAATTGGAAGTGCCTCGAAGGGAAGGAGTAGAGCAAAACGAGACGATGATGTTCCCCAGATGTAGCAGCCATGACAACTCTTTAATGGATTTTCGTTTAAGAAAGAACATTCGTAGACAAAAATCGATCAATGTACATATATATAAAAGATGTAGTAATATACCAACTTATTTTTCCTTATATTACTATGTTAAATAAATATAAAATTTATTGGAACTTAGCGAAGTACAATTCCATTAATGAATATAATTCGTAGCTATTTCATTTATATATATATATATTAATAAATTGGAAAAAATAAAATAAAATTTTCTAAAGAATTTTTAATTCGATAGAAAAAAAGAAAAAAAAATAAGGAAGAAAATGTAAAATAAAATTCACAATTTGTAGTTGATTTCTAAGTTAATTTATTTTTATAATTATTGTTCTCTTTTTGGAAAGATGAAAATAATTAAAAAATTCTTTCGCATTCGTAAATTTTTGTAAAAAAATTTCTGTTTTATTTAAATCAAATAAAATAATAACAAATGAAAGTTATTTAGATCAAGTTTTAATAAATTTAACGCTAAATAATAATTATACTAATTATTATCAAGTGGTTGTATTTTAAATTTTAAAAAAATGCAAAAAAAAAAACTTTACAAATTTAAATAAAATCAAATTAAATTTTAAAAAGTTTTTATATGTAAACTTAATTTACACGTTATTATTTACTTTAAAATTCAAGTTAAAAAATAAATTGAAAACATTATAACATAGATATAAAAACAGGTAATTTTTGAAAATTTCAACTTCTAATTAAAACATTTTTTAAAATATATTTTTAAATGTTATATATTAACATTTAAAGACTTAAACTTTTTAAGGTTTATTCTCAATTAAATTTTATAACATTTTAAAAAATATTTTGATTTTCTAAGAATTGAACTTTTACATCAAACTGTCTTTTTTTCCTGTAATAATGCAAGAGAGAATGCGTTCAGTAAATTCTCTCGAGTATAATACTACCTGCTTTATGATAGGTTGTAATATTCTTTCTATCTGAAACTTTTTAGTAGTTGCCCCATCGAATGATAGAAAACGATCGACCTGGGTACTATTGGGTATCATATAGGATTCTGTCAACTAGATATCTACAATAACATTCATCTACTATGACATATTCACAAAATCATTTTGTTTTCTCTTTAATTTTACAAACATTAACTTCTTAAACGAACATATGGATTAATAACACTGATTGATCGTCACACTAAAGCATTCGCATGTTCTATGACGTTAGTTATTATTATTTATAGTTCTGACTAACCACGGTTCTGCGTAAATGACTCTTAAAGATTTTATCGTGTGCATGGTCAATGTAATATTTATGCAGCACCTGATTCCTCAGCAACAAAATTGAGTATAGTTTTTTTTTAATTCTTATTTTTGTTGGTTTAACTCTCTCTTCGTATACTTTATCTACGTCAGATTCGGCAATTTATTGCTAGTAATCACACGACTTCATAAATTATGCTAACACTGAAGTTGCATGTCATAATTTCCAATTTTGATAATTTAATACGAAAATAGCATGATGGATATTTAAAATTTAACGATACGTAAATTTGGAAGAGTTCTAGCGATTATCAACCTTGTTTTATAGGATAATTTATTTATTTATTTATTTTTATAAAATTTTAAAGATAAAATGAATGAAGCGATTTATTTTCATTCTCTCCTTTTTAATTTTTAAACGTTTTTATATTTTATAATGTTATTGTAAATTTTTTGCTAATGTTTTTATTCACCGTAGCTCTCAGATTTGTATTCGTTTATAATTAATTTTATTTTCTTCATCCTCTTATTTTATTTTTATCTTAATAATAAAAATTAAAAAACAGCGTATCAATACTTTTTATAATTGATAAATACACGATTTATTTATAAACGATAATTTCTTTAAAATATAATTGATCTTATTTAAGACTAAAATTAAGTTTCTGCAAACTAGACGATAAATTAAATGTATATTAGACACTATACTTAAACACTATAGCTCATAACATCTGCTTAGTTTACAGAAACTAACTATATTATGCAGAACGTCAACATACAAACTACATCATATACTGTTCAGTTATAAACTGTAACCCATTTCAGTTATAGTTAATATAACGTAAATCAACTATGCCTAAACATATGTTACCTTTAAGATAGAATTGAAAAAATATCTGTATAAACCAAGTCTCTGTAAATCTATCCTTGCATATTATAATGCTGTATTTTATGTATTTCTTAAAATAGAATAACTGTTCGTATATTTACACGAGCAATTATTTATTATGACATCGTCACAATGCCGGGCTGCAATTTTTAATCAAATTTTTAATTTATTTATTTTAAAATATATGCTCGTCACCTCAAATTAATATTGTCTTGCCCCTGTACATCATACTTTTCCTGTTAGCAATTGAATCATGCCGGTTATTTATCTAACTCTTTCAGGGAAAATTTTTGAATTGAAATAACATGACTTCCTATATTGGGATTTCTTATCATCCCTAGTCTTTCCATATATGGTCTCAACTTTTATTTATCTAACTCCTTTCTCGAGATTAAGGAAAGACGGACAGACGGACGACAGTTTTTATAGATCTACAATTTTTTCAAATTGCGGCCCAATAATAATACTTCAATTATTAATTAATAAAAATATTTTACGCGGATTACTATAAGTATGTCGAACGGTTACTTGCATTAGGCAAATTTGATATGGTTTTGCGAGTCTCAAGACACAACAGTTTACCTCATGCTTTTCTCCTTTACTGTCAAAAACTATTTGAAAACGTTATATAGCAATTTACAATGAAACTCCCCAATAAGAAAGAGAAGAAAAGTATGTTGTATGCAGTAATCTTGTTATGTAAAGATCAGATAGTATTTCATGCATTAGTAAGAAGCTTCCCATGAGATACTTTCTCTTCTGGTTTATTTCGAAAAGAGGAAAATAAAAAAAAAATTATTTTTACAAAAATTTCTTGATAAGAAGCTTTTGTAACAGATAAATATTGGTTCCATTTATGTATTTAAAGTTGATCAATACAATTTTTTATAAAGGATGATATTGATTTTAAATGGATTATTTATAAGAGATACCATCTCAAAACCCAACGTCTTAAAAATTCAATAATGGTTCGATCATCCAAGTTATTTCTACAAGAATTGACAAATTGTAAGTCTCTTATGATCTTAACACGAATATTGATTTTGATCGGAATTACTTTGTCTATTCCGGTCGTAATATATAAATAAGTAGCGTAGGTACGAATATTCTTCTAACGGTGTGTGCGGCCACGCTTTGATGTAATAACTAGTATAATTAATTAATGCATAAACTAATATACTAATAACTTGTTAGTAATATAATTAATATTATTAATTATTTAATTAATTTTAAGAGACACATAAAAGGAATATATTTAAACGTAAACACTTCTTGATAAAATTCTACCAAAATCAAATATTATTATTCATTTATGTCTAAATTCGTATCGTCAATGTAATTCTAATCATCTTGAGAATATTGCTATTGGAAAGAATTTGTGTAATGTCACCACTGAATTTCTTACAAGTCGAGTTAAATTCCAAACTAGAAATGGTATAAAGCCTATAACCGTATTAAAATCACAGAAAGAATGTCATTATTGCTGGAGGATGAATTGTAATATTATTGACCTTAAAGCTCTAGATTTTAAAAGGTTGCGACAATCTCGTTTTCAAAAAAAAACGATGCTGTCACTTAAAATAGGTTATTACTGTTTTCACTCCAAGTATACCCTAAGGTTGCATTCCTTAATTTCTTCTACAGAAAGTTTCCTTAAGGAAAAGAAAACACTGTCATAAACATTCTGTTTCTTTACTTTTTTATATCAATCAAAATCATATCTCTCCCTTATATTTATATATATATATTTTATAAATTTACAACCCACATGATTGTATTTTAAAATAACNCGTGTTTATTTTATTTATTTTTTTAAAAAATATTCTTTTTATCTTATCAGTTATTTTTAATCTGTTTATATTTCTTCAACCATTTTTTACTTCTTTCCATGCAAAAATTGATTTAATCTTCGTTATTGTTTATTTTACAGATAATGTTTATTTTACATCACGTTTTATATTTTGTATTCGTTATTCCTGTTTTACATTCTCAATTCGAAATGACTCATTACATCTGTGTTATTAAATTAACTTATTTAAGAGATTTTTAACAACTCAATAAACAAATAAGTAAGCTAAATATGAATATATAAACGCATTTATCTTTTCTTTCATACGAATATCGGGCATTAAATCTTTAAAGTATTAGAAAACTTTCTTAATTGCCTTTATCTTTCCTTGCTTAATCTCTATCTTCTTTGATATAAAAATCTAACAATATCATTTGTAAATGTAACGATAATCTTATATAATACATCTGACAAGTTAGAAAGTTGAAATCTTTTAAATCTTTTAAAGTAAAATAATCGATATTAAAGCATTCTGTGTTAGAATCCATATCAAAAATCTCATTGTAGACGTTATCTCTTAAAAATTAAGAATTAGATAATCTGAACAATCCACTAATTAAGTTTCTGAATAAATTCTTTAACAGAGTTGACAGTTTAGTAAACTAATCGCGTAATGACTTAATTTTATTGTACTGATAAATTATTCAAATAATTATTAAGTTCTTTTATTTTATTTCTATTCATTTACATAACCTATCTGGCATGTATAACATTTTCTAATCTTCTAGTTATTGCTACTTTTAGTGCTGTACATAAACACGATATTCCTTAACTACATTAAAATTTCGTGTAAAACAATCTGTTAAATTATCAAATAACATCGCAACATTAACTCATTTACTTGATTTTTTTATATAAGTACATAAAAGTATTCATTTTTTAAAATTTTTATATCAAGGAAATTTGCTTTTATCCTTGTATCTTTCTGAAAAGAAATTGCTCTTATCTTTACACAGGTGAAAGTATACAACAATCTTTAATAATGAAAAAAGTATAATGGTAAACATTAACTTTTTATATAATTTTTGCCACCAATTTTTTAATTTTTTTTTTCATATAACATTGGAAATATCTTGAAAAATTCTTTATTATTATTATTTTATTATTATTATTTTTTTGTAATTTTTATTCTTTCGCTGTAAACAATGAAGTATTATTTATGAGACTTTTGATGTTATAAATAAAGAACAGAATAAAGACAATTTAATTAATGGAAGAAGAATAAGTGTTGATATTGTTAAAAGATTGTTTGAAACGTATTTTTCCACGCAAATTAATTAGGATTAAATTAATGAAAAATTACAAAGGCATTTATGATCTTTAGTTTTATTCAAGTAAATCTATCGATTATATTAAATTAACATTAATTGTACCATCATTTTTTATCTTATTTGTATGGAAGATATTTAATTAAGATTTCTTTTTTGTTTACTTGTATAATAAATCTATGCTGTTGCATCATTAGCGTAATCAACGATGCTTCCAAGTGCTTAAACATTTTTAGAATGTTTATCCTTGTCGTAATTTTTGTGTATAAAATATTATATTTAACTTTAAAATTATCTAATATGCATTAATTTTAAAAAAATATATATAAATTAATTTAACATATTGTTAATCATTCACTGTCGCTCTTTGCTTTGTTTTTATAACATTACACAAAGTTCTCTTGTTTTACCTTATATGTAAAAGTTAACTTTAAAGATATTAATTTTAAAATAAATTTTAAACGTATACAAGAAAATAATTATAATTTTTAGATTTTTTTGTCCATTTGAAAATCGTTAAATTTTAAATTTATTTTGTTTTTTTTTTTTCTTGAAAACTATCGACAGAAAAGAAAGTTTGCATTGTAAATTATCGAAGTAGAAAAGTTAAAATATGTAAGAAACGTCAAAATTCCAGATGAAAAGTATTTAATAACGGAGATCACGAGTTGAAAAATAAGTTACAGATATGCTTAATTTCCAATACTTTTCCTTTAAGAGTTAAAATTTAAATATTAAAGAAAGGATGTCGGAAATAAGTTCCAGCATTGCAAACTCTAACATTGAAAGCGCTGAGAAGTCGACAGCTGGTTACCTAAGTGTATTGGAGTAGTAATTTTCCAACAGCAAGTGAATTTCTGCACAACCATTAAGTACTCCACTTTCTATCTTAAACCAGAGTTGTGCTTTATTCACCCCGACATTCATTTATTAACTGCAAACCATTTCCTTTTATTGGTTACAATTCTCGCTTTTACAATAATTATACTCTATGTTTATATATTTAAATCTTTAATATCAACCATTATTATATTAAAAAATACGTTATATACTGTATATATATAATTATATTCTTCGATATAAAATTCCCTTATGTATATATAAAATATGAAACTTTTATTATATTCTGTTGGGAGTGATAAGAAGAGAAGCTCCTGGGTAGAAAAGCTACTGTATTAGCTTTCTCTTCTACCTTCCAGCAACTTGTATTAATAATGTAACAGTAAATAGCTGATGCTATTTCCGACAGATGCTCCCGTGTGCAAACAACAGTACGTTGCAATCATTGAAATAACCAAAGACGAGCCAACTAATGTCACATGCGAGGTCGAAGCTGATCCAACAGATTCCACGTTTCATTGGACTCTCAACAACACTGTGGATGACATTGATGTTCAAACATTATTTGCTAATGGGACAATGACGATGATAACTTATATTCCTAGAACGTCATTGGACTTTGGAGAATTGCTTTGCTGGGGTAGAAACAGCGTTGGAGTACAGAAGTACCCTTGTGTCTTCAGAATTAACGAAATAGGTAAATATACTTATTCTTTTTAATTATCTAATGCACCTTTTAATTATTTAATAAGTATAAACCAACTACGTGCTATTTATTATTGCTTCATAAATTAATTATCCTTTACATTCTTAATTAAAATACGACTTTAATTAGAGATAAATATTTACGTTACTAAAAATAGTTTTGTGCTTACCTTTTATCAAAATCCTAATTTAAAAAAAAAAGAGAGAGAAAAAATACTTATTAATTTGTTACGATTTACTCTTAATTCAATTAATTACGAAGAAAATATATTAAAGTATATATTATAGTAATTTAAGAAATATTGTTATACACGAGAGTAAACGCTATAGTAACTGTTGTACATGAGAGTAATTGCCATAGTAACTGTTGTACACGATAGTAATTGCCATAGAGAATATTACACAGTGGTTATTATACGAATGCAGTAGCCGAAACCGGATATGATGGTAATTAGATCTATCGCGCATGAGATAATAAGAGAACAATTATCATAGTAATAATTGTGTATATTTTAATTGCAAGAAATATGTGCTGTAAATGATTATATTCAATAACAAACTTTTAATTTATTCTGATTTGTTTTTATTTGTTTTTTTTAATTGTAATTATTATACTTTTTTTATTACATGTTTTGCTTTCTGTTTATATTATTTTTATTTGATTTGATTTGTGTTCATATTGTGTTTTTTAGTGTTAGAGATTTTTGTAGGCTTCTTGATAGATATTGGATTTTTTTCTTTTATTGTTATGCAATGTTTTCTTTTGCATTTTTTGCTTTTTCTTCCTTATTTTATTTTTATTTATATATTCATTTATGCTTTGTGCTTTACTTTACTTCTCATTTATTATATCGTGTTTATTATTTCTATATTAAACAAAAACGCAATAAAACAAAAGTAATTTAATGTGGAAAAAATAATACAAATATTAATTAAAATGAAACTTATTTAATTTGTTTTTAAACTCTTTTTTCGATAAGAAAATAATGAAAATTTTATTAGAAAAATTGGTTAGAAAATATATCTTAAAACATAAAAAATATTCGGCAACAATAGCTAGATAGAGCATATACTTTCTTAGAAATATATTAATCTTATTTTTTATTTTTTTAACTGCACGTTTTGTATTTTCTTGTAAAATTATTACACTTTTAAATCAACGTAAGCAAAACAACTGTCATGTTCTTACAATAGACATGTTCTTATACAGCCAGTGACTGTAAAGCAAGTAAAACGGGCGTGACCACATAGTTTATCGTTGTTGCCACGACAAGACTTACAAGTACGTCATGTTAAAAATAAATTTTCTTTGTTACACTCCATTTTGTGTACCTTGATCTTGTACTAAAAGTTATGACAGGAATTTTTCGGATTCATTTCCTTAGGTTACTGTTATGTATAATAAAAGATAATAAATAATACGTGCCTTTAGGTTACTTTAACGTAAAGGGAAATATTTTATTTGATTTTTAAAAAATATTCTCTTTAATATTAAATTCTTATGCACTCTGTACATGTTCTAGTTTTACTCTTCTTTATATACAATAGTATTATTTTTCTCGAGTTGCTTTCAAACCTTCTTAAAATTTTAATAATTTATTTTTCCTTTTCTTTTCGAATTTATCACAAAACATATTGACAATAGACTGGTTTTTTTATAATAAATTTTTTATATATTTTCTTATTACAAATTAAAGTATTTGTATGTGAAATTTTCTCTATTTTTTAAAAGGTAAATTTATACTAAACTATTCAATCCTATTTAAATTATTTTCCTGTATATCTTAAATAATATTGCACTGAATACTGAAATAAGCCTTTTTCGTAACGTTTGAACGAAAGTTTTGCTATATCATTTATTTCTAATGTTATATTTACTGTAAGAATGATCTTCATCTAATACATTTTCATTGTTTGCAATGAGAGGTACTGTATTGTACATACAATATTGCTCTTTCAGTTCCTTAGCATATCTTTTATCATTTAATATCCCTTTACAGAGAACGTAATATTGATTACATAAATTGCATTATTTGGCTGCAATTTTTAAATTTTAGACCTATACGTCCCCATTGTTGCCTGTTTATCTGTCTTTCTGTCCTTCGTTAATCTCGAGAACGGCTTTAGATAGATGAAAATCGAGACCAGATATGAAACGTTTAGGGGTCGAAAGCACCAATTAATTCTATACAAACGTCTGGTCTTGACCGAATGTTATGTTATTTCAATTCAAAATTTCCTGGAGAAGGATTAGATGACTGGCATGACTCGATTGTTTTCAGAAGAAGTATGATTTACAGGGGAAAGACACTACTAAAATCGAGAATAGATATGGAAAGCTTAGGGCCTGAAGTACCGATAAATTGTTTTTTGATTTATTATCAGTTAGTGGTTTTATTTGTACAGTCCAATCTCGATAATCTGACACATATAGGATCGGAACAATGTGGAATTAAGGAGATTAACGATTATTGGAAATCGGGTAAATTTAATGGTTTAATTATTCGGATAGAAAATAAGTATATTTGTTTATTTTCACGTTATTAGTAAATTGTATTAATTATATATATATATATATATATATATAGAATAGCAAGAAAATATGCGAGAACAATGATTTTGGTAGCCTAAGATGTCGAGGCAAACAATCTTTAATTTCAAGTTCGACACTTAATAGAAAAATGTTGAAATTTAGTAGAAACTGGAGTTTAAACTAGTGGAAAGCTTGTCTACGACTTGGCAACAAGCCGGTAATACCAGAGTGTCGGATTACTGGACTTGTCCAACTATCGAACGACCGGATTACCGAGACTTCAGTGAATATCTATTTTATATACCTACAAACCAGATGTCGCGTAAAATTTTTCTCAGATATAAGATGGTTGCAATTGAAAAAAGTTTAAGAAGCCCTGTTTTAATGTAATGAAATCAAATAAACAATTATTTTAAATGTTTATACACAATATAAGGTCAAATGGTGCTGAATTTCTAGACTTATAAAATATCTTGTGTAACGTAGGCCTATATGTGATGTACTTTCGATTTTTAAAAATCTCTTTTTATTCTTAAAAAATATCAGGAACAAGTAACAGAGAAGAGAATGGACTTTGCCAAAATTAAATTCTAACCGCTTGCTTCACTCAATGCCATGAATATGTACCATAGGCTGCATTATTCCAACCATGCAATAATATCCCCCTGTTCATGAATGCTGAATTTTTCAAAAATCTATTTCTACACATATTTGGCTTCAAAGCAAATATGTAAACGGGATATATTCTCACTTTATGCTAAGAAACTAACCGTAACAAAATTCAGCAAGCAGTCAGAAGAAAGAAAATATCGACAAACAAAACTTTTGACAGCCATAAAGAAGATCATAGTTTATTTTAGGCATATAAAACGAAAGTCTGCATTCAAATTTTCGTAAAAAATTACAATAAATTCTACTGGAATAATAAAAAGTGAAGCTTATCATTGCCTGTAATTATCTATCAACTGAAAAAACAAAGTAGATTGGCCAACGTTTATTATCACCTTTCTACTATTTATTAAGCTGAAAAACATGAAAATCTGCACATATAACTGGCAAATACTATCTCAAATAGTACTAAATAAACATTTATATTAAATATCTTAATATAGATGTATTTACAAACCAAAAAAACAAGACGAATTACTACGCATAATCTATCACAACTCAACGAATTCTCACACAAAAATAGATTTGAAGATCCTTAGACAGTGGAATTATACAGGAAAAAACATATATACAGTGTTTTTTTCCTGTGTAAAGTATATTATTTATGTAACAATAAAACAGAAACACACGAAATAATCGATATCATTTTAACGCGTAAAGTTTATGAACGGTGAAGTTGAAAACAAATAGAAACAAACGTAGATTGAAAAAGCCATCATTACTTCAATAGCTTTGTTAAATTAAGGTTAATGGTTTAACTTGGCATTCCAAATGCCAAGAGATGCTTAATGATAATTAAAAATAATGGGTGGTCTATAATTAGTGTTGGATCCTTTCTTTCTCTGACTGAAATATGATTATAACAGGATAAGATTTATTTTATATTCGCATTTTTCAGTTAAATGTTTTGATCATTGAAAACTGTAATAAAATACCTATTTTAAAAATTACTTTTGCTAATATTCATTTGCTAATATCTTACAGGTAAACTTGAATATTTATGAAGGATTCTGCCCAATTTATTTATATTCAAACACTCTTTAGGCTTTCTTTAATTTATTTATATTTTTGTTTCTTGAAAATTCCTTTGCTTCCATTAATATTTTACATACATTAATTAAAATCACTGCAAAAATATCTTAAATATCATTATTTTAAATTGTAAAGAGTTTTATTAAATTATTTTTTCGGTGACTTAAATTTACTATTTAAACTAAATTTAAATTTTATAAAAGATTATTTTAATTTTTATTTAAAATTCAAAATAACGAAACGTTTATTTTTCCTGTGTTAAACATAATTATATACATTTAAAAAAAAACAAGAAAATTAAAAAGAAATGTGTAAATTCAGGTGTCTAAGTTTGTCATTAATCAACTCTTACTCAACTTCGTGTTATTATTATTTATGTAAAATAAGATTTGCTATATATAAATATATATTTTTTATTTTTCCTAATTAAAAATTCACTACACAATAAATTTCATTTTTCTTTTCATTATATTTTTCGCCACTGCTTGCATGTAGAATTTTCTTCTTTTTTTTCCTTTCTTCTTCTTCTCTCATCTCAGTTTTTGTTCCTCTGATTTTTCCATTCCTGGATCTCACGCTAAGATAACCATTAACAATTACCTTACGCTATCTTATCTAGTGATATTTTTATGAAACTTTAGCGAAATTTTTTTATTATATGTATAAATTTCAACAGAAAATGTTTATAGCTAGTGTATTAATGTTAATACAGTCGGAAGTTTATTAGAATGCGATGAAAAGTATTTTCTTTTTTTTTTTTTCTTTTTTTTGAAGAACGTGAGGCATCTAAAAAAAAGGAGAGTAAAATTAAAATTCAAGTATTGGAACATTCCGAAGCTATTGTTTAGTGTTCTTAAGAGCATTGATGATCTGCAGAACAGTGCGTGGGTATCGAGAGAATACCTTTGAGGAATAATTGTATCTGTGGTGCAATTAAACGACGAAGTGAAATGCGTTTGAAGTTGAAAGTGAATGAATGGATTGAGCTATTTCGTTGTTGCACTCATGGGATTTTGTCAGTTAATACGGCAAATTGTGGTTGTTTCAAAAGGGATTTCCGTTTAATTTAAACACTGCTAACAAACCGTTCTCTTGCTTATAATGTTAGGTCGTTAATTAATCGTTGAGCTGTGGTTTCTTCCTTTTGCTTACTTCAGCATTAACTATCTTTAATCATCTTCTGTAACTCATAAGTAGTATCTATCGATATCTTGGCGTTAAAGTAGTGTAAACAACTAATTTCCTCCTTTTCATTTAAGGACATCATAAAGCTTTCTATTGAAATATTATAAATTTTTAAGAAACTTGTTAATCTAATTCTGGATACATTAATTTTAACGGTAACTTTCATAAACATTTAATTCTTTAGAGAATGAATGAAGTAAAACAACAAGTTTCATTTTTAATAAAGTAGAATTTATATTAGAAAACTGTAATTAATATTCCGAAGATTAATGTTTACAATTTATAAATTTTTTTACATTTTTGTAACTTTGTAAAATATAGATTATCTCTTCGTATAATAGATTTTACGTATTTAAATTTTAAACATTTTTTTCGAACTTTTACATTTAAAAATATACAAAGAATGTTTATTCAACTGTTTTTCTTGTACATTCATTCTTTTATTTGTAGAAAGTTAGAAAAGTTTTTACTTGCTAAAGAGTAAAGTTGTGTCTCTAAGGGAATAGATAAAATAAATCAATATCTAGTCTAGTCCAAAGGCACCTTTTCTAGGTTGTAAACTTTTACCGACTGTTTGTTTATTGCCATTATTGTGAGATGTTACCTATAGTTTTCTGATTTATATACGAAGAAACATACTTCGAATTTTTTTTCTTATCATAACTTTTTAATGGAATCGATACCTTGTACTTTAAATCTAGAAACAACAAATTCAACTAAGTTTATGATAATTTATCTAAATACATTATAAAATTAAATACGTTTTGTACGTATACGCATCTATTTTATTACTAAAACTATTTAAATATCGATGAAAAATAAGGGGAAAAAATGTTCTAAAGTCTGCAGAGTATACAACTCCACCTTTGTACTTCAACCAAACCAATCACTGCCTACGTTTCAGCACTTTAATCCCTGGTAAGACCAGATATCTATTGAATAGGGGGACTGAATGACTTCACATCTGTACTAAGAGCGGTAAACTGTACCTTATCACTGGAAACCTTGCTTTCTCAGCTTGAACTATTCACCTCATCTAACTCATCTACTGTCTACAATTACCTCCACTTAAAAAAAAAAAATACTGGATAAACCTAGATAAGAAATTAAAATTTTTTAGAAGAAAATAAATAACAGGAAGGGAAAAAAAATCTTATAAGAAACCAGTTTTCTTAGCTTAGTAATTTAAGAAATTAGCATAAATATTCTTTTTTCTCACACAAAATTAGGAATATGTTTATTTTTTTTTAAATAAAATTATTTCTGTTTATATAAATAAACAAAAAAATATATAAATTTAAAAAAAAAACTCTTAATAAATTAATTCTAACTTTTACCTTCATTATATATACAAAAATGTATATATAGAATAAATAATTTTATAAGTAAACTGATCGATATTTACTTCTTTTAAGAAATATTTTTTCTTTATAAATTTTTATCAGAAAATCGTTTATAAATTTTTCCAATTATCTTAATAACTCGCCATTATTTAAATCGAAAAAATATTTTTTTAATATTTTATTTTATTAATAATTATCTTGTCGATATGCTACTTTGATTCAATATTACTTTACGGAAAGGGGGGAAACATAATAAATTTTTTTCTTTTTTTTCCCCTCTTCTACTCCGAAAATTCGTGATTTAATTTTTATTTTATTTCTTCGATAAGTACTTGCCGAATTATTTGTAGAACTTTACTGCAATTTATGGAATTATCGAACGGGTTACGTCGATCAAAAGTTAGATAACCGAACAAGTAAGTTAACTATATTTGTTACTTTCATTGAACATTCCCCATGTTAACGATAAAAAGAAACAGCTAGTAGGAATTTTCTAAAAAGATGAAGAATTCTATAAACTAAAAGCATGCATTTATTGACAATATTTCCAATAATAACTGAATTCTTTTCATGCTCCATTCGATCTACTCTTAAGTAAATGACTTTTCTTTAATAGTTTACGCTCTATATTTGTACTGTTTAACTTTAAATAAAGTGATTTTTTTTAATTATACATTTATAAAAACAAAAATTTATTCCAATTTTATATTTAAAAACATTAAAATATATATTGTTTAGTGTTCTTAAGA
>NW_019384984.1:47905-49893 GCF_000671375.1 Centruroides sculpturatus | reverse complement strand
TAAATAATATTAATAAAATCTTAGAATTTATTCCATATATTCAAAACAATAATTTTAAAATTATAAAATTGAAAATTTCTCATATCAGCAGCTTTAGGATTTTACAATTTTCTCTAATTAAATAAATTCGCCTTAATTTCTGCTTTAGTAAACTTCGATGTATTATGCTATATTATAATTTTGTAGTTCCTGATTGATAAATATTAATTTCTCTAGAATTTTAATCAGCCAGTTACGAATCAAGGAATACTAAATGTAGGCAGTTTTAATAAATAATTTCAATTACAGGTAGTTAGTCAATCAGTGAACACTAATTCTTCTAGAAGAGCGCTAGAATTTCGATGAGAGATTCGTTCAATCAATAAACACTAACTTGTAGAAGCTTTAGAATTTCAATGAGTTAGTAGCAAATTAGTCTTCTGGAAGTGTCGTAGAATTGAACACTAATTCTTCTAGAAGTGTTTTACAACTGAACATTAATTCTACTTACAGTATATACCTTAGAATTAATCACAATAATTTATTTTGAATTTCTCAGAATTTAACACGCTTTTTATTAACTTTTTTTTCTTTTTTATATAATACAATTTAAAATTAAATTTATAATTATTTTCCTTAGATAAATCTTGANATTAATTATATATATATATATATATATATATAGAAAAATGTGGAGAAAACTGTTTAGCAGTATAACAAGAACGTTACTTCTATATATAACAGATTACACCTTTGGAAATTTCTTACATCCTATTTGTTTATCTACAGAAAAAGTAGCAAAGTAGATAGATAGTCACTCATATAACCATGAGACTATCTTTGCTATCTAGGTATGAAATTTCTAGTTTTCTTTCTTCACACTCTATAGTTATTGATCCTTATGGAAACATAACATCAGCACAATGTCAAAATCACCAAAAGTCAAAAATGTTTTTGGTGAAATATGTTCTACACGCCGTAAATATTTCTGAAAGAAAACATATTTCATATAAAAAAAATAGATATAATTTACTATTAAAAATATAAGCATATTTTTATTTTCTCAATTTTACACCATTGTTTAAATTTATTTATTGAAATTTATAGTTATAGTTAAATGAATAAATTGATTTAAAAAAAAAAAATACAAATTTTTCTCAATTTTATAATACGAACTAATAAAAACATTTTATTCTTTTATATTATGATCTATAATCTAATTTAGCTGTATAATAAGAAATACAGAGATGTTTAAGTATCTTGATAAATATCAAGATAACATGTTTTATCGTTGTTCGCATTCTCCCAGTTGCTTGTTCAACATGAAGGAACAATAGAATTCTGGTACTGCAAACAAAGTTTAACACGAAAAATACCTGTAACAACTTGGAAGAAATATATAAGTCTGACTGTCCCAAGTGATGCATATTTATAAGTCCAAAGTTAACTTGACAAATATTGTCGATATGCTACTTTGATTCAATATTACTTTACGGAAAGGGGGGAAACATAATAAATTTTTTTCTTTTTTTTCCCCTCTTCTACTCCGAAAATTCGTGATTTAATTTTTATTTTATTTCTTCGATAAGTACTTGCCGAATTATTTGTAGAACTTTACTGCAATTTATGGAATTATCGAACGGGTTACGTCGATCAAAAGTTAGATAACCGAACAAGTAAGTTAACTATATTTGTTACTTTCATTGAACATTCCCCATGTTAACGATAAAAAGAAACAGCTAGTAGGAATTTTCTAAAAAGATGAAGAATTCTATAAACTAAAAGCATGCATTTATTGACAATATTTCCAATAATAACTGAATTCTTTTCATGCTCCATTCGATCTACTCTTAAGTAAATGACTTTTCTTTAATAGTTTACGCTCTATATTTGTACTGTTTAACTTTAAATAAAGTGATTTTTTTTAATTATACATTTATAAAAACAAAAATTTATTCCAATTTTATATTTAAAAACATTAAAATATATATTGTTTAGTGTTCTTAAGA
>NW_019384984.1:42421-46981 GCF_000671375.1 Centruroides sculpturatus | reverse complement strand
ACACTAAATATATCTTAAAATAATTTTTTAAAGTGAAAAGCACTGCTTACTAATTTAAATATAAGTCTATAATGTAAAAGTAAAACTAAAACCTATTATTTGGCAAATAAATATCAGTTTAATCAATTTAAAAATATAGATTGTCTAAGTTTTATAAATATATATTAAATTATTTTGAATTTCTATAGAATTAAATTTTAATATACCTAACAGCTTTAAAATTAAATCAATTTGTTTCAAACATTTATCGATCTCTGCACACACGTTAAGACACAACTGAAAAATTTTTTAATGAATCCTATTTGTTAAAATTTAAAAAATAGGCGGGGATACGTTGTTTATTTCAATTTATTCAGCCAATCGTTGTTAAAATAATCATAAATCTTGATAACATTCGTTATATCATTTGCTGTAAGTGTTTTATATTAAATTTCGCTGGACATTTATTTATTTCTTTTGCCAATTTGCCATTTGTTATAGAAACGTACACTTTTATAATTATATATGTAAATAGTAAAAATTATTAATTCATTACTTTCCCTTGAATTTTTTGAGATTTTAATAGGCAAAAATCCTAAAAAGTAAATGAAAAATCAACAAATGCATTTCTGATAATTAAAATAAGTAAAATATAACAATTACAAAGTAATTTATTACAAATCTTGTATGAAATAGAACAACTTTTATTAAAAGCATTGTTTTGAATTTTCCTTTTTTTTTCAAGATTTTCTTAAGTCTC
The DNA here is from genome assembly GCF_000671375.1 of Centruroides sculpturatus. Taxonomy (NCBI): domain Eukaryota; kingdom Metazoa; phylum Arthropoda; class Arachnida; order Scorpiones; family Buthidae; genus Centruroides; species Centruroides sculpturatus. Next base: position 46,242 of record NW_019384984.1, on the reverse strand, counting down.
AGATTAAATGAGACCAGAAAACAAAATTGAGGATTACAGAGTGAGTGCAAAGTTATCAATGTATAAAAAACTATCAATCTTTGTCACTCTAGAATTCAGATAAACATCCAAATTATACGTGTAATCTATCCAATAATACTTACATTCATTCCTCAATGCCACACTTAAAAATCGTTTTATTATGTGGAATTAATGTATCTTAAATGTGGGATCACACAATTTGCTTATTCATTAAAACGTTGAAATATCTCACGATCTAAACTAGCTGAGGTTTGGCATCTTCCATGATTAATTCGCACATAAATAATGAGATAATAATCAATGTAATTAATTAATTTTAAAAAAATAATACAAAAATTCAACTGTAGGAAGCAATTTTAAATCCAACCACATTTAAAAAAATATCTTTAAATGCAAACCCATCGTTCAACAATGACTTATTCCCAGATTAATCTCTGAATTAGAAGATAAATTTCTTTCTAAACGAAGCTTTTACATGTAAAAATAATAAAATATTATTATATATTCGTTAATTTAATATAATTATTAAGATTATAACAATATTTTATCTTATAATTAGTTTTGTGTTGTTAAAAACAGTTAATGTTTTTAAATATTAAAATACAGTTGTAATACGACGTATACGGTCGTAAAAGGCATTACGTTACGCAAACACTGTTTTCTTACGGAAGAACAATGTAACGCAAACATCACAGTTTACTGTTTATAAAGAAATATGGAAGAGTTATAAATTATATAAATTAAAAATATATCACTAATTACAACTGGAAATAAAATGAAAACGTTTATTGTTGGAATATTTACACGCGTATCTGCTTTTCGTCACCTCGCATTTCGTCACTTTTTTGTTTCATTCATGTGTCGTGAACAATATGACACTATTGATTCATTCTCTCTTCTTTATAATCCTCTTACTCGCAGCATTTTTATATGTTTTGTCATTCCAATTTTTCCGTTAAGATTCAAATTAAATGTCTAAGTAAATACATTGATTCATTCTTTTATCTCAGGAATATCTACAATGTATGCTTAAATTTTTCGATGTTTTGAGTTATTGTTTAATATTTTGACTTACTTACATAAAATAAAAGTAGACTACAGCGTAACTATTGGTTGTACAAATGAAAATAGCTGTAACGTTACTGTAGAAACGTTCATGCACCTGAAATAATTTAATGTTGCATCTATGAAAAACTGATTTTATTTATAGTTTTTATTAATATAAAATCAAAGGCTGATTTATATTATTGATATTTTGAATTTAACAATATATCTTGANATAATTTGTTAATATAAAAATAAATTTAGATCACGTTACATTAAGCTTAGTTGTTATTTCCGCCAACAATTTTGTAACTTCAAACCACGTAAGTAAAAGCAATGTTACGCCCATACTTCGACTAATTACAAGCATAGAATATAAATAGCTGTTGTCACACGTTTATTCGCACATTCCCACCCTATCAGCAAACACGACTTTGTTATCCATAGTTCAAAATTGATGGTAGACTGTGTATAATGCGCGACCAAACTCATTCTCATTCAGTTTGCGAAGCGTCAGGAAGGATTAAGTAGATCACATAAAATCCGTCGTATCACTGATACGATATTTAGACTTCGTAGAATATCCCAACAGTACTGTGTGGAAAATGATGTTTCTTCTAGTACAAGATGGGATAGTACAGTACAGACTCGAAGATATAGCAAACGTTAGTTTATTGTACAGTATAATTTTTTTTTAAATCGGAAGAAATTTATCACTCCAGTCGAAACTTAATATTCATGTGGTGAATATACTTTTTTTTGCATTTTTTTCAATATTGTCCAATTTATCTGTCATTCTTTTCTTTTATATTTCCAAAGTATTCCTCGGTTTTCACGCAAAAAATACGCAAAATATATCTATTTTGAATATGTAAAATGGTATATAAAATAAAAACATCATATATAAATTTTTTCCGCCATTGGAAACATATTTATCTTTCCTAGATTTACTAAAATATTTTTCTTTCTTATATATATATTTCAAAAGCAAATATATTTTTATTATAAAATTATAACTCAACATGATAATTAATTAGTGTTCCAGAAGAGAAAAAAAATTCAAACATTAACACTCTCCTATAAGTAAATTTTAGTTTTTACACTGATTTACATGAGATTGTGGCAAAAATTTATTACAGAAAATTACCACTATTCTGATATTAAATGCGAAAAAATATATAATTACTTTGAAAGAAAGCAGAGCGAATCGAAAGGTAACTTTTACTAGTATTTTACTAGAAAAAAAAAATCGATTTTTCCTGATGTATCGATATCCAATCGATTAAATATCAATATATTTGCTTAATACTAATTAGAATCAATCGTGAATATAATTAATTGGTTCAATAAACCTGGTTGAATTATCTAATGATATACTGTACTTTACTGATAAGTTAAATACTTTACTTATTGTAAAAATAATTGAGAATGGATTAATCAAAAAAACATTTGCAATTTTTAATGTATGAAAGTATTAATAAACTTGATAAAGTGAAGAATGTTTTATTTTTTATTCAAGGACTTTTTCATGTGTAATTTTTAGATTGGAAAAGAATTAAAATATTGATAATACATGAAAACTTAACACATCATATTCTATGTTTTTTTTTCTATTTACATTTACATATTTTTATGTTAATTATTTAAACTTATAGATTTGTTTACAATTAACTTTAAAAAGTATAGCTATATATATTTTTAAATACAGTCAAATTCACCCTTAACAACGGCCACTGATGGAATATAAAAATGGCTATTGTTCGAAGGTTATATACATTTTTATTTAAAAAATTCCGCTATTTAGAGGTGGCCGTTATATATATATAAAACACAATTAATAATCTTTTAATTAAAAATATATATAACCTGTGTAAACTGAAATCGCGTGGTACTAAATATTTTTTCCTGTTTAGACAGGTTTCTATTTTATTCAGGTTCTGTTTTGGACAGGTTTTACTGTAATAATTTCTTTTTATAAAAAAAAAATAAAACAATGTTTTTATATATATATATATATATTTCAATAAAAATATCGATATTTTACATTCAACGTATTGTTGGCATGGATGATGAACACTATTGTAAATACACTTTACTATATCAAATTTTATAGATTATTCGAAAGGAATGATCAAATACTATTAATATACTTTTATTTTAAAACATAACGGATGTTATTTACGTTACATTACACACAAACTAAAATAATATGGTATTATTCAGCTACGTATAAGAAACAAGGGATGTAAATTACATAACGTTACATTAAATTCGTCTTACGTTTAATAAATAATTCTTAACTAACGTCGTTTAATAATGAATATTAATTAAGATTTATATAACCCTTTTGTTTATTCATTACGATATCCAAATGAAATTTTAATAATAGAAAGATTATGATTGATATAACAGCTTACAAATTTTAACATAAATCGTGTACTTTTAATCTTATTATTTATTACAAAAATTAAAATTTTATAGGACAATTTTAATTGTCAAAATATTTATATAACTGTAGATATTTTATTTTGTAAATAATTATTATTAAAATAAATTGGTGATAATTATATGGACATGTTGTTTATTATATAATTTTAATAATTGGTAATAAGTAAGCAATTTTATAAAATTAAATGCATAAAAAAGATATTTTCTGTTAATTTTTTAAAAATTTTAATAAATGTTTAAATATTTATATATTTTAAAAAATATTTTATAAAGTAAACACTTATATCTTTCTTTTATTTTCACTTACA
>NW_019384984.1:18457-40562 GCF_000671375.1 Centruroides sculpturatus | reverse complement strand
ATTCCGTTTTATATGAATTCCATGTTGTACGAGTCACTTAGATTTTACAAATACGTGTGCCGGGCTGTAAACGGCTCACGTATTTGTAAAATCTAAGTGACTCGTACAACATGAAATTCATATAACACGGAATTATCTACAGTGTTATAGGGGGTCTACTATATTTTGTATTTTATCCATTTAAAAAATTCTGAATATATTTTCATTGATATTAAATAAAAATACATTTTATAACATTTTTCAGAATTTTTTTTTATAATTATACAAATATAAGCTACCTTGTTATTAAATAAAATTTTCCTGTGTTTTTTATAAAATAAATTTTAAAGAAATATTATAAAAAATTTCAATGATAAGATATTATATAATAATAGTATTTATACTTTTTTTTTGTTTCTTATTTTTCAAAAATTTTACTGATATCTTTATATACTTTTGAAGAAAAGAATCAAATTTCAAAATTACACAACTTTTTATTACTGTTCCAGATATTTATTGAATCTATATCTAAGTTTCATTCGTCCTTCATCAGTTTCCTTCTTGAAATAACATTGGATGAATTTGACAGGACCTATACCTTATGTTGACAATACAGAGATCTCTATTGAATATATGTGAATATAAAAATTTCAAAAATAATAATAAAAGGAAAAAAAATTGGGTATAGAAAAATAAAATAAAATCCTTACATGCCATTCCTGATAAGCGGCACGGTGCCAGGTCTCTGTAGGAAAAAAAAAACCCCAAAGAAGCCTCAGGAGATGTGTTGTCAGTATCTTGGCATACCGGTTCGAATTCATGGTTCCAACCACAAAATATAGTTTTTCAAACCTTACTGTTGTAGAAACATCCAGTAAACTCTAACAGAATAAGAGCTCGGGGGTCATTTGTCACCCAGATGTCCCGTTCGGTTTCTGCTCGTATTTTTTCATTATATTTTTGTGTACAAATGTAAGACTATTGTTATCAAAAATTTATTTTTATTTGAAAATATTTGATTTTTCCATTGTTCAATTTTTGTATCTTTTATTTTGCTTTTTCTGCTCAACGATAAACTATAATGGAAACTTGTTTTCTTCGTGGTATTTTTGTATCAATTTATATTCTAAGCAATCGACAACTTACTATGAAACTTTTCTTGATATAGAACTTTATTCGTTCGCAAGTAGACTACTTATGATGATGCAGATCGATTGTTTTTTTGTTATTCCACAAAGAATGTCATTGTTAGGAATAGTTAAATTAACTTATCCTTCTTTCAATTCATACATTTACAAAAATTACTTCTTTAAAAACATCTTATTTACTTAAATATCTTGAAATTATTATTAGTTACTTTAAAAAAATATATATTTTTTCTTATAATTTAAGTTTTAAATTTTATATAATTCTTAAAATTAGACGTCAGTTAAAAAAATTCCAGAAATTGTTCATAAATTTTTAAATTTCTCAAGTTTTTACGCTACTTCTGGCTAACTTTTTATCTGGTATCCAATTTCAGAACTTCTATTCCCTTCCTAAGTAAGCAAGTTCTATACTTAAGTTATATTTGTTGGTGTAATGCAAACTCTACAAACCGTTTGCCACTGAAAGTTACTGTGATGCTTCACAAAATTCCATGCTTATGATACTCCATACCATTTACTAGTTCCATAAATTCATAGAAATTTTTCCCGAAATTATCAAAAAAAATGCGACTATAATATTGAATTTTCTTTTCTTATATTTTCACTGAACTTTTATAATTTAATTTTCTATCCATTTTGATAATGCATCCGACAATAACAAATTTAAGATAAAAAATGATGCACTTAATTAAGATAATAAGTTCTTACAGTCGACTGATTTACTAAATTTGGATATTATAGTAATAAATTTTTATTATTATTTTATTTTTTTTTTAAATTTGTAAGAGTTCTCGAGTAAATTATATGTAACAATCTTAATTTTTGTGTAAGTAATTACACGCCAATAAATGAGTAAATATATAATTATTATTGTTTTACACGTCATTAGTAAATTATAAAAAGAAAACAACTAGATTAAGTTGACTCTATAAATAACACTTGATTGAGTAAATGCCTTCTAATTAAGCTTCTTCTTTCAGTCAACACAGAACAAACAAGTGTAAGTCCAATATTGGGTGTCCTCATAGGAATTGTTGGAGTGCTGGTGCTGTTAGCAGGAGTTGTCATATTTATTATGCGTTTAAATGGAGGAGATTCCGATAAAGGTCAGTTATAAAACAATATAAAGATATACTCGAATGAGATAAAATAAATGTTCTACAATATTAACTAAAAATTAAAGTAAAAATCTTTATCTGGAAACGGATTTCTAATACCATAAAGCAGTCATCGTTCGCTAGTTTACTTTGACTTAAATATATATTTAAAAAGTCAGAAAATTCTTAAATATTACGGTTTAAATTTGCCTGAACTAGGTTATTATTTACATAAGATCATTTAAAAAATCATAGCTCAAGCTTTAGTGTATAGAAAACTTTTTTTGTTGATGGTCTTACCTATTTCTATAATAAAAATAAATAGCCTTCATATCTAATAAAATATTGCCTTCTTTATAAAGATGGCATCAAGTTCTTTTGAGTAAAGTGATAAAAATGTTACTTCTACAAGAAATGGTTCAAAGTTTCTTGTTATACCCCGGCCTGCCAGTATACCTACACTTAGTAACACTAATACAAGTTATGATGTAGCAAAGGAAATGAGTTTTTCCGAAAGGTTCAAAGAAAGGAGCCAATGTGTGAAATATGAAGTCACGTTTGTAAAATACAACATGACAAGAAAATGGACTGAAGGAGATAGTTTTTCTAGTTGTATGACAGCAAAGAACATTTCGTCATATATCACAACAGAATGAACAGTTCTATAGACCACATTTCACTAAAGCTAATATTATAAAGACTTTCCTTTGCTACACATGGAAACACCTGTTTTTTGAAAATTTTACTTCATTTCCTAAAGTCATTATTCACTAGAAAGGTGTTCCTTCCCTTCTCTCTCTCTCTCTCTCTCTCTTTTCCTTATTTGATAAAAGCAAGTTTCAAATTTCAGAAAAAAATTGCAATACTTAAATTTAAAATAAAAAAAAATGAACAAAAATTGTTTATGTTTAGAAAATTAAACAGTAATATTTTATATGGCCGTCCGTATCGATTTAAGTTATGACAGAAAATAGACTAGAATTAGGANATTTTAAATTAAAAAAAATGAACAAAAATTGTTTATGTTTAGAAAATTAAACAGTAATATTTTATATGGCCGTCCGTATCGATTTAAGTTATGACAGAAAATAGACTAGAATTAGGATAGAAGTTGAAGAATTGAGTTCAAAAAAAGCTCTTGTTTTTGATGGCAGTTTACTACAATGATCCTTTTAACGCATGAATTATTTGAAAACTACTCGAAAACTATAAAATTTACTCGAAATCTTATTTCGAAACAATGTCATAAAATGATTCCAACAGAGAAAACCAATCTTAATACCCTACTATCTTTCGCCCTGTTTAATATTATTAACGTTATAATAAATAACTATAAACTATATTTTATATACATAATCCTAAATATAAGTAAGTTTACAGTAATCATATAAGTAAGCATCTACATGATTTTATTCTTTACTTTTGCAGTTCAACCCCATATCGAGATAGAAACCAAGTAAGTTCAACTTTCAGTGTGATGTTAATTTAATTATTAATTAATTAGACACAACAAAAAGTAAATTATAATTTATTATTATGTTCTTTGTAGGATTGAAGATTCATTGAAGAAAGAAATTGAGGAATTACAAGATACCACTGGAAAAGGTCCGGACATCATTCCACCAAACAATGATACTCAGAGTAAGAATATGGCACATTTATTGCTGGAAATTCCAAAACACACGTACACAAATATTCCCTTCTATCGATACATTCTGTATACTTTAAAACAATTTAGTTAATTAATTAAAAAGGATTCGTTGTATCACATACACGACAGGTATATTATTTATTTTCTGAGCTTCTAGAAGCAAATTTATTTCAATTATTTAAAGTGAACTTAAAATATACACGATAATTGCATAAGTTTAATATTAAAAACTAATTTTAAATAATTTTTTTTTTGCTTCGGTACATCTGATTATCTAAGAATAAGATTTAAGTAAAACATTTCTATTATTATTTGATTATTTCGACTCCGTTTTAAACAACTTTTCACACTGTACAATATGTACAAATCAATAAAATATAAAAGAAAAATTTGTAAATTTATTATTAGTTTCGTATTATTAGTTATATTAGCAACTAGTTTCGTATTAAAAAGTAGAAAAATGAAGTTTTGATTGGAAAAGTTTCTTATTAAAAATGATTTAGTTGTTTTACAGTAATCGATTTATCATCACTCACGAAATGAACATGTTCAGCGACCACAAAATATTAATTGACTCATTATCGTCACCTTGGAAACGTTCATGCATCATTTGCCAAATTTTATCACAATCTTTACAATAAATATCAAATAAATGTCTACGTTTACACATTAACTCGTATCTTATATAATCGTGTAGATTGTAGAAATGAGTAAAAATTAAGTATCAACACTTTACACACTGTTTACATAACCTGACAAATGCCACCCGTTACCTTCATTTGTAAATTTAAAATAATATTTGGCCATGCGATATAACGTTTTAAACGTAAAATATATTATTATCAATTCAATTTAATCATTTTTATTATTAAAAATTGAATTTAAACATTTATAAAAATATGTTTTATATAGCAATCTTTCATATAAACCAAGACGTATAAGAAGCATACAGTAAAATCGCTTATTCTATAACAGTAAAAGCATTTACAAAATAAAATTTCTCACACGTTTCCTATAATCATTTTAATATTAAAGACATTTTAAAAAATTTATATATATTATATATATATGTCTTTTTTACTTATGGGTCATTTGTCACGGAATTTTTATGATGCATGACCATGTAAAGAATTTTTCATATAAAAAATTTATATAGCTGTTATAATATATTACATATGTGAAAATATAGTTAGGCCTTTTTTATGTTATATATATATATTGCATAAAATACGTATATTCTATTTATTTACTTATTTTGTTATATTTCACCATTATGCGTTTGATATATTATTCTGCAGTTACAACATACGAATCGAGAAGGGAAAGTCATCGTTCACGACCCGCAGGACCTTCTTATTCAACTTTTTCTTCTTCCGAAGAAATCAGTGAAAATATCACAAGTATTCTACCTCAAAGGGTAACAAAGGTAAATATAATTTACTAAATTGCAACTACTATACTTCTCCCCATCCTCTACCATCCACTGTGTAAATATAGCAACTGCCAGCCAACTCACAATTCATGTGGAAGAGAATAATTTAATTTGTTTTCAGGTAGTAACAACACAGATTTTATTATGTATATTTTTATATATATACATTTACTTTACGATTTATTTAAAAAAAATATATTTAAAATATTGCAAATTGAATATGTATTGGATTAAGATAACTTGCAAGGTCGCAAGATGTATTGCAAGTCGCGTAGATGTGTACATTTAGTGTTCCTTCACTAATAATATATATATATATAAATTGCATTTAGATAGATGTCTTCATCATTAAAAACATGAAGGAAAAACATACTTTATAAGTAATAAGTTTCATTTTTCTGTCGAGAAATTTCATTTGATATCGTATTAGGTGACATGTTATCTGAAAGCTTCGTGTTCTTCACCCGTAGGCTAGTTTATTCCTTTGACAAATATGATGAATGTAATTAATTTTATACGATTAACGTGCTAAAAAATTTTATCCTGAATACATTTTGGATAAAAGTAAAAAGATAGAAGGGCTACTAGTTAACTATTAAAATAATACAGTTATATAAATATGCAACACCACTTGAACTGTTTTAAGTACATGAAATCATTACATTTATTGGCTTGTAGATGAATTATGTACGAATAATTATCAAAAATAAAGAAAATAATAGTTAAAGGAGGCATAAGTTGACATTAATTACTAGTTATATTATATAAACGGATTTATTTGGATTAATATTGCATAAATGTATACGATATAAGTTCAAAGTATGAGCTTATTTTCTGAGATTACATCTCCCTAATTAATCGTTCGATTTTTCTGAAAATTGCTAGGAAACTTTCCTCGTAATACGCAAACCTCCCTGCAAAATTTCAGAAATTTTTGACAAATGATACAGGAATTATTAATCTTCAAAGTGGATCTAAGTAAATATTTTTTTTGTGTTTTTGAAGTGATTCCTTTATTCATTAACATCTATAGAAATCAGAATTCACATGAAATTAAATTATGCTTTTAAAGAAAAACCACATGATCGAAATGAATAATTAATAGAACAATTTTTGATAAACAAATTGGCATAAGATTACATGATAAATATATAATTTATATTAATAATTCACACAAAACATAATAATACTTTAATCAAAAGAATGGGAAATGAAAATGTCAAATATCATAATAACCGTTAACATGTCAATTAACGATAGATTGTATTTAATAATGCTGACTGTATTGAACCATAATTACATTATATAATTATAAATTATATATTAAACTAAAGCTCCGAAATGAAAGATCATTAGTAAAATTAATGCAAAATAATCTAATCGCATTTAAATTTACCTTTCGTATGTCTAACCGAAAGAAAACGAAACAGAATGCCATGATTTTAAAAAAAATGATTGGAAATAATAATTTTAAGGTAAACAAATCAAATTTACTAAATATTTTCACAATACCGAGGAGAAATTATTTGATTGATGGGTAAATTCGTGTAATAATTTTCAAAATTTCAAGTTCAATACACGAATAAAGCCGAAAACATGACGAATATATTGGTGTTCAACAAGTTCACTTAATCTTTCGAATCGGATTCGAAGTGTGTCGCCTGAACGTGACCAGAACGTGTGACTTGAGTGCGTAACAATGGAAGTCGCTGACCCTTTATATCACATATATATTTCAGAAAGTTGCAAAATTTTAGTATATAATTCACAACCATCATCTATAACAATTTCGTTTATTATTTTTTTACTATTATCTACAACTATTCGTTTACTATTTATTATTTTTTGCAATACAGTTAAATGATTTGAATTCCTCGAATTTTAATGGATTTGTTATATTATAATTAAATATTAGTACAGTCGAACCTCCAAATAACGGACATCTCCCAATAATTTTTGTGTTCCCGTCACTGGCCGCTGTTGACAGGTTTGACTGTATTTTGTTTTATTTCGTTTGTAATATTTAATTATAAATTATAAATAAAAGGGTCCTTTTTATTTATATTTTAAAATTATTTTATTGATAATATTTTAAAATCTTTAAAAATAATTTTCAAAATAAAATGTTTACAATAATTAATTTAAAAAAAAAATTAATAAAAATAATTTTTAAATTTCATTTAAATAAATTACACAACGAAGTAATTTTAAATAATATTTTATAATTTTTAAAAATATAAAAACATTTTTAAAAATCTGGTAATGAATTTTTCCGGCATTTTTTATTTGTTTTCAACACTAATAATTGCTTCTATTACCTTTAAGTCTTCAGATTGGTTTGGGAGATACTAAGAAGATTGGGCCATATCTTTCGAACCAATGATGCGATTTTCGTGAAAATTTATAAAAACATTTTTCCCTAATACACAAACTTTTCTGCAAAATTTCAGAAATTTTCGATAAAAAGCAAAGGAGATATTAAGCTTCAAAGTGAGTGAACAAAATCGTGCCCTCTATACACACTAACATCTATACATACAGAAAAAAAACGTCCAACGTTTTTGCATTTCTCGTCGTTTCAAAGTCCCTTGAGTCCAAAAATATAAAAATCTTGGAGGGGGGTCATTTTTCGACCAATCGCCATACTTTGTAAGCGTTTTATTTTGAAAATTATTTATAAATATTATCAATAAAATAATTTTTAAAATGTAAACAAAAAAACAGCCTTTTATTTATGATTTTTTGATGTTATACTCTTTATACTTTTTTATTTACAATTTCGATTAATAAATAATTGTAAACCAAATTACAAATTGATTATTTACAAATAATTTTGATAATTGAGAAAATACACAAAATAAAAGAAGAATAATTGAAGATAATATTTTTAAAATTACACTTTATAAAATCGAAAAGATTTGTAGAAATATTACAATTTTTTTTATCTATAAATGTTGATTTTTATCAGAAGAAAGATGCAGACATCTCTTGAAAATAATTTCAAAGAGGAATCTTGAATCTAGCGACTATAATGTGATGTAAAAGATTTAAGATTGCTTTTTTATGGATAAATTCTTGTCAAAAGGATATAAAAATATAAAATTTTCATAGAAAATTTTTAAAACTCTTATTTATAATCCTTTAAAATCCTTAACGCATTTATTTATTTTATTTTTCCTTTACTGGATGCAATTACTTATCATTATCGTTATAATAACAACACCTGGATAATGTTTGTTTATTAAAATCTTTAACATAAGAAATTTATTATAAAAATAAAAAAATTTAATATTTTATAAGCTTAAAAAAATAGATCTTTTATTAATATTAAAAGTCGTTTTTTTAGAAGAGGAATATAAAATATTAAATTAAAAATTATTATTGTTGTTGTTGACAAGCAAAAAGTAATAAACAAACAAAAGTAATAAATATTTTATGTAAATTTACTGAATATTAAAAGATTAACAAAAATATATAAATAAAGATTTTTTTAATAAAAAATAAAACAAGATGGCCAAAGGAGAAATTTTAAAGCAAAATGCAAAGAAAATAAAGGCTTATATAACATATATTTGATGATAGAAGACGATAATAATCATAATTTAATAATACTAATTTAATATATATCTATATAATAATCTCAGAAAATATACTGTTTGAAGTAAAAGGTAATTTTAGAGACGAAGTTAATGTGTAACCGGAGGTCATTGTATGGAAAAAGGATCGGATCTAAGAGTTTAAGAAAAAGTGATACAAAAAAATAAGTAGAAAATAAAGAAAGGGTCACATTTCTTTGTTTCCCTTTCAGCTATAATCTTCTTTATTTCTTTTCAGCTGGATGAAGTCACATCCAGATAACTGATAAAAGACAAGCGAGACACTTTCTAGGAGTAGAAAAGGGAAAAATAGAGGTATATATCTAGAAAACTGAAGATGTCAGAGAAATTTGTATCCTGAACTATCATAGACATGATTGTTTGTGATATAGGATAGCAATAGGTAAAAAAAAGAAGCCCCAGATACCAACAGATATCTGAAGAACATTCAGAATACTACAATTTGGAATTTGATCCTTATATTTATCAGTAACAATTGATATAAGATACACTATCATTGTAGATTTGAGATGTAATGAAAAGAAGAATAGATCTAAATTGTTTCAATAGCACTTTCGGGGTAAAAAGAGTAAACAATATAATTTTATATGTTTCTTTTTTTGAAAATTTATATCTTGTAGTTATTTTTTGTCTTAAAATAACCTCAATATATAACTTTAACAAAGAGAAAAAGTAAGTACAGTTAGACACATTGAGAAATCACCCCACACATTTCTTTAATGAAATTAATTTGTAAATGAAATTAAGTTTTCTTATTTATATCTGTGAATTTGTCTCTCTCATAAATATTAAATAAAGCAAAAAAACACAACCTCAGTATTAGTAAATTACTAAATTGTAATGTTTTGTTACTTTTCAAACTCAAACTTGTGTGTAGAGTTCATTGTTATTGTTTGAAAATTTTCAATTTAGTGGCAATTTCGATGAAATGATAGCGATTGATAATGACCAGTTTCATCAGTCTGCTCTTTTAGTTTATAAAAATTAAATATTTATATTAGTGATGCTTTGTTTAGATGAATTATTGATTATTTCAATAATAAATCATCTAAAGAGCCTATGTACTTTTATTTAAAAAAAATACTTTGACTCTATATTTTTAATTTCTGAAAAATCTTTCGAACAAACAAACATACAAACGAACAAAATAAATTATAAATGTTATTTTTTAATCATTGAAAGTAACGTAATTTTTCATTCGTAAATTGTTTATAAACATAGAGAAAAAAAAATTTTTGAAATAGTCAGAAAATCTGATGATAAATTAATTTTTTAGTATATATATTATTTTTTAATTTTAATTTTTTGTATAAGACTTACAAACAATGCTGAGATTAGCGAATAATACAAACTATATGTAATTTATACGAACTATGAGATACATTATACAAGAACAAAGCATAAAAAAGTCATTATATTTACCTTTTATATTATTTAAATAAGATTTTCTATGTCTTTTTTCCTATTAAGGAACTTACAAGAGTATATATGATACTATTTTCCTGTATATATTCATATTATATTCAGTTATATATATTTTTTCCTGCTCTCTAATAAAGAACTCAGGAATAAATTTATTCTTATCCTTATTGTTTTTTTTAAATCTTTTTCCACATTTTATAAAATATTTGAATATTTATATTATACAAAAATTTCTATATATTTGAGTATTTTTTTTTATATTTTATTATATTGAAATATTATGCAAATTTTATTATTTGTTTTACCAATATTTATTGGTTTACTTGAATCAATTTTGGAAGGAAAAAAAATATATATATATATTTTTTTTTTTCTGTTGAATCCATTTCTATTTTGCTTATGTATTGATCCAGTTTCTTATCAAAATATTTCAAAAAATTCTTTCAAATTTTTTACAGATCTTATTCAAATATATAGCAAAGTATTGAATATACATAGTAAGAATGGTATAAAGATTTTTAAATCTAGGTAAAAATATATGTATGGAATGGATTTAAAATTTATAAATAGTAAAAAAAAAATCTTTTATAATATAAGTAAAAGTGATGTGGAGTAATAAACTTTATCTGTTTTCTATCTTTTAAAATAAACTTCCTAAATGTTACCATTAAAGTATTTGATGTTATATTTATTTTTCTTTCTAACATGGAGAAAAAAAATCGCTGTGCTTATTTAATTTAGTTATATTTACATAATGTATTTTTACAATTTTTTCCCCTATTTTTTATTTAATAAAATTTATTCTGATCAATACTTCTGACATATATTTAACTAAAAAAAATATTGAACTTTGAACTTAAATATTATTCATGTTAAAATACTAACTGTGCTAAATATAAACTTAAATTCTTCATTTATATGATAATTAATTTAATTATATTCAACTAAAACATAAACAAGCTTATTTATTTACTTATATTTAAAATTAAAATATAACTTTTATTAATATTTATATTATTATTTATTATTATTATTATTATTTTTAAAGAAATTCTATGATTTATTATGACAAAGTTTCTTCGTGTTGTTTATATTTTAAGGAATTTAAATACATTTATCGATCGAATATTTAGTTTTTTTAATATTAATGTGTATCTGTTTTAAAGTTTTAATTGATTTTTAATGTTTGATATATTTTTTTTTTAAGTACAGTACTGTATTTATTTAAAGAAATATTCGATAATAATTTATTTGTTTATTTACTTAAAATTTAATTAAAAACTTTGATTTTTGGTTAAAAAATAAACATTTATTTGTTTATAAATAATTATTTAGCTAAGAATTTATTATAATTAAGTAAAATATGTACAGCAAAACCTGTAAACAACGGCCACAGACGAGAGCATTAAAAAAATGGATGTTGTTCGAAGGTTAACGCTGTTTAGAAGTTATTTTGTTTTCATTTTTGTTCGAAAAATGTTCATGAAAATAAAATGGCAGCTGTTTAGAGGTGGGCATTATTGGGAGGGTTGATACTGTAGTCCATTCTCGAGATTATTGTATTAAATAAATAACATTTTAAAGGTTTTATTATGACTGAAATAACGAAGAAAACTGCAAATAATATATTAACACGAGGTATAAAATGCACCAAAAGTATATTGTAATATATTAAACATCTAGGGGTGGCCCAAAATTTAGTTAACCGAGATGTACTTTTAAGAACTATTAATTAAAACCGTTTATAAAAATAATATATTTCGGTTAAATGACTTTTGGGCCAACTCTGCATGATTAATACATTCTGAGTTTAAAGAATACGATAATTATACAGTCTTATGGTGAATGTATTAAAATTTGAGGTCAGTTATATATAAAAATTAACGGTTATGTATGTATAATTATAATTAAGATATCGCTGAAGGAATTAATTTATATCCAATTTCACATTATCTTAGTGAATATTCATTGTTTTTTCTGGTGATTTTCTTGTATTTTATTACATATAAATCTTCCATTCATTGTTTTACAATAAGAGTAATATCATATTAAACAATAAAATATATATATATATACATTACAAGTCAATAGGAATGTCTTCAAGCAGAAATTTCTAATGTTTTCAAGAAGAAATGGAGTGAAATATAAAATTTCTTACTTCCTGTAATAAGTAAAATATCTTCCAAAATTATTATATTAATTACAGGCAAAGCTTAGAAAAGTCGTATTAATTTTTCATTAAATAAATGTTTTGTTCAAAACTTCAGATATCCCATTATTTTTGTTAGAGAAGTGGAAAGAGCATCTGCAGTCTTTGTTCTTGACTTTTCATCGTACATCACCAGTATAATTGATGAAGTTCGATAAATAAAGACTGAAAGGTGAATTTACTTGAACTCTAATGTTTGATTTCTCTGAAAAGTTTTCTATAACTTCTAAAGTGTTTTTAAATGTTACAATGGATTAGATCATTTCCATTTCCATTAATGTTCTTCCGTATGAGACGAAGAAAAGAAGGATAGAACTTTTAACAATTTAAGTTTTGTAATTAAGATTTAAAATGATGATATTTCGTAAAAGCTATACACATAAATCAGAGATATGAAACTTTTACTTGTCGCTTGCATTTTTAATGGGGTTATATTCACTTCCCATTCAGTTCTAGTTCATGTAAACATTAAAATTTCCTGCAAAATGTCTCTAAAACAGAATACAGAATACGTAAATGCCTAACCGAATAGAATAGTATACTTACTAATATACCTAATCCTTTCTTCTGTCCTCATTCTTTAAATATTTAAAATACCTTATAAAAAATTTGTCAAATCTTTTCATCTAAGAGAGTATTCTCATCCCATTTTCTCATATATATTTTACATTACTTTTAGGCTTATGTTGTTAAGTGGGAATTGGATTGATTATAAGCCAACACAAGGTGAGCTACCAAGAGGAGAGTGTCTACTTTCTTAAAAAATTTTCTATAGGAACTAGCCCCTATTTAGCTATTAGACAAGTGAAGAAAACACGGAAAACATCACGTGGCCAGCCTACTGGTCAGGCACGAACCCGCGACCAATTACCAATGTTCAGTGGTTTTATCCAGTCGTCCATTGGTGGTCTCTTTATATGGTTAAGAAATAAAATTCATTTATGACCATTCATCAATATAACGAGCAAAAATTATCGTCACAATGCCGGGCTGCCATTTTTAACCATATTTTTAATTTATTTAATTTAAAATATATATTTTCCAACCTCAAATGAGTAGTGTTTTGCCCCTGTAAATCATACTTCCCCTGGTAACAACATAGTCATGCCGATCATCTATATACCATTCGGGGGAAAATTTTTGAATTAAAATCAAGTGATTTCCGGTCTAAACCAAACGTTATATACGGGGTCTCTTTTTCCTATGCTTTCCATATCCGGTTTCAATTTTTATCTATCTAACAACGTTCTCAAGATTAAAATAGGACAGACAGATAGAGAACTAGACGGATGAAAGTAGGAATTTATATTGAACTCCAAAAACATTTAGTTTTAAGTTTGTGATTTACAATAGGAAAAATGTCATAATTATATACAATATTTAAATTTGATATTATTGTATTTTACTGAGATCTTCAACCCAAATTAAGCACCACTGCTTTAAGCAGATATTTACAATTCCTTTCCACGTATTGTTTGGTAAGTTACAGATTAGTCTATTCTAGTTGTTAAAGATCTTTAGAATAAGATTCCACGAAATAATATATATAATATTTCAAAATAGCAGATATAAATCTTCTAAAAATCATTTTAAAAAATTTTTGGCATCTATCACTGAATGGTTGGCAATGAAATGAAAAGTAGAACTCTTCAATTCAGATGTACAAAAATAAAAAATTAAAAAAAAAATAAAGTGATATATTTGAAAAGTTTCTATTTTAAAAATACTTTTACAGTTTTATGTGGGTTACTTTTGAATTGAAATTCTATTATTCAAATTTTGCTGTGATACAATATAAAATTTTTATATATTAACTTTGTTTCGAATACAACATAGATGAGATTTATGTATTTTTAAATATGTTTACATAACATTTCAAATTTTTATATATAAATATTATAATTTCACAAAAATAAAATAGTTTTATAAAAGTTTTATACATGACACTATATATAGGCCTATATATACACACACACATATATATTGTATAAGAATAATACATAAAATGCATAATTTTATTTCCATAATTTTAAATACATAACATTTATCTACACAAATTCTATTATCATAAAATTATTAAAACTTTTACCACCTTTAAAAAATATACACTATTTTCATAATATATATATATATATATATATAGGGCCTATATTTAAAATTCTAATGTTAAAAACTTTATTTAAATTATGGAATTATATATTAATGTTATTATAAAATTAATTTTAAGATGAGAAATAAATAATTTGGTAGTTTCTCCTCTTTCTCTTTGACTGAAACTTTATATACACAAGAGAATTGCAAGTTAGTGTACTCGAAGAAGAAATTTCAGCAATGGCGTCATAAAATTGACTTTTATAAAATTTTTAAAAAATTATATTTTCTGCAATATCTTACATTAAATGATTTTTTTTGAATATAGAAGTCGAGTCTTTTGAGAATTATACTTATAAATTTTTGCTTAAATATAAGAATTTTTATTATTTTTATAATGTAAAAGTAATTGCTTTTTTTAAAAAAAAATCCTTTATTAATATATAAATTTTTTTAATTTTAAAACTACCAAGTTTTAAATGAAATTATTACATTTTTTTAAATATAAATTAATCTTAATAATGGCTTCTTATATATAGAAATTGTGATAATTTTTATATTTAATTTTATGAACTAAGATTGGAGTTTTGAGACATTTTCTGTAATATTTATAAATATATTTTATACCTGTTTGCTATAAAGTATAATATTTGCTGAATTAATCATTATAAAAAAAAATAATATGAGGCTAAGAGGGCCTATAGATAAAATACAATAATAATAATAATAATAAGCATGTTTCCTAATATACAAGGCCTCATGAATCTTGTATGTATAAGGCCAAGCAGTGTCTTGATTAAGTCCTATACACTATAATTCATGTATTATATATTGTTTCTCATTAATTATACCTTAAGAAAAATTCGATTAATCAAGAATTTTGTTTTAAGTTTATTTAAGTATTATTAACTAAGGATATTACACGTGATAAACTTGGCATTCTTCAATTTTAATTATTAATTAATTATTTTGTATTACGTACTACGAATTACTGGATATTTGAAAAGCACTAATTAAATCAAATATAATTAAAGATTTAATTGAATGTTTAATATAATTAGATAATTTTGTAAATCTGCTTTGTGTATAATTGACCATAATTATTATTCTATCAATAGAAGAAAATATTTTTCTAATAAATTTTATTATAGAGTTTTCTGAATATTTTTTACTATATTTTAAAATAGTTAAATCACTTTAAATTTTATATTATACAATTTATAAAGAAAGAGAAGATTATAAATGTTTATACCATTCCTATTTCCTACTGTTCTTTTTTTTATAGAATGATATATTCTTATTTTTTTTTCTGTATAATTCAACAAAGTATTGATTAAAAATATACTCAGCTTGTATGAACTGTAAGTGACTTTTTGTTTCTCTCCCACAGCCAAATAGTGAAGTGTTGTATGCGGAGCTGTCATTTCCAACCGCACCTCGGCAACACCTCTTGAGACAAGCTGGCCCATCAATAGAATACGCTGAGATCGACTTTGTTCGTTCAAGAATGCCACAAAGAAGGCCACCGAGCCCAGATACGGGACCATTCACCAATATAACGAGCAAAAATTATCGTCACAATGCCGGGCTGCCATTTTTAACCATATTTTTAATTTATTTAATTTAAAATATATATTTTCCAACCTCAAATGAGTAGTGTTTTGCCCCTGTAAATCATACTTCCCCTGGTAACAACATAGTCATGCCGATCATCTATATACCATTCGGGGGAAAATTTTTGAATTAAAATCAAGTGATTTCCGGTCTAAACCAAACGTTATATACGGGGTCTCTTTTTCCTATGCTTTCCATATCCGGTTTCAATTTTTATCTATCTAACAACGTTCTCAAGATTAAAATAGGACAGACAGATAGAGAACTAGACGGATGAAAGTAGGAATTTATATTGAACTCCAAAAACATTTAGTTTTAAGTTTGTGATTTACAATAGGAAAAATGTCATAATTATATCCAGTATTTAAATTTGATATTATTGTATTTTACTGAGATCTTCAACCCAAATTAAGCACCACTGCTTTAAGCAGATATTTACAATTCCTTTCCACGTATTGTTTGGTAAGTTACAGATTAGTCTATTCTAGTTGTTAAAGATCTTTAGAATAAGATTCCACGAAATAATATATATAATATTTCAAAATAGCAGATATAAATCTTCTAAAAATCATTTTAAAAAATTTTTGGCATCTATCACTGAATGGTTGGCAATGAAATGAAAAGTAGAACTCTTCAATTCAGATGTACAAAAATAAAAAATTAAAAAAAAAATAAAGTGATATATTTGAAAAGTTTCTATTTTAAAAATACTTTTACAGTTTTATGTGGGTTACTTTTGAATTGAAATTCTATTATTCAAATTTTGCTGTGATACAATATAAAATTTTTATATATTAACTTTGTTTCGAATACAACATAGATGAGATTTATGTATTTTTAAATATGTTTACATAACATTTCAAATTTTTATATATAAATATTATAATTTCACAAAAATAAAATAGTTTTATAAAAGTTTTATACATGACACTATATATAGGCCTATATATACACACACACATATATATTGTATAAGAATAATACATAAAATGCATAATTTTATTTCCATAATTTTAAATACATAACATTTATCTACACAAATTCTATTATCATAAAATTATTAAAACTTTTACCACCTTTAAAAAATATACACTATTTTCATAATATATATATATATATATATATAGGGCCTATATTTAAAATTCTAATGTTAAAAACTTTATTTAAATTATGGAATTATATATTAATGTTATTATAAAATTAATTTTAAGATGAGAAATAAATAATTTGGTAGTTTCTCCTCTTTCTCTTTGACTGAAACTTTATATACACAAGAGAATTNCTCGGCAACACCTCTTGAGACAAGCTGGCCCATCAATAGAATACGCTGAGATCGACTTTGTTCGTTCAAGAATGCCACAAAGAAGGCCACCGAGCCCAGATACGGACGAAGACGATTTTGGTATTACAACTGAATGGCCACTCGTTTACAACGTGGGTCTCCAGCGTAATAAAAAGGTCTATTATATACCCATATACGAGATTTTTTTTCTTCCTTTATTCCCATGCAGATCGGTGGAGAAATTTTGGTTAAAAGAAACTCTTTGAATAAAACTGTTAATCGTCATTGTTTCTAAAGTGATTAATGTGATGAACATTACTGGATAAGCTCAAGCAGTTGAGTGACGTTCAACATGCATTATTACCCTGAATGGCCATCTTCCGTGACCTTCCTAATCTAACACACTTGGCTGCATGTGTTAATCAATTTTAATCAATTTGATAGAACCCAGAGTATGTGGCGAAATGAAAATACAACACTTTTCTAAGCTTATTTAGCACAGATTGTGACTATTTAGCGGGAAAAATAATAAAAAGAATATTGTACAGATCATTTATCATTTTACTTTATTAAATTTTTCTAATATAATATTTTATCTTAATTTTTACTCGAATATTTGATGAATTATTAATTTTAATAAAAAAAATTTTTACTTTATGATCATTAACTCGCTCTAAATAACTTTTATAAAGTAAAATTAATTTATATATTTATTTATTTATTTTTTATTTTTTAACTTACTCAATGGGTTTATATAATATTCTGTTCTAATTCAATTTTTATCTCTTAATTTTTGCATTTTTTATCGTTGCTCTATTTTTTATTTTGAATTACCAAATTTACCACACGCTTTATCTTGGCTAAAACAATAAAACTGAAAGAATAAAACAAGTTTCAGTTCAATTTTTCAGCATATCTTTCTTATTTCTTTCAGCTTTACATACAATCGCATTATATTTAATGTAAGGTGGCCTCTCCCATTGGGGACAGAAGAAAAAAATTATTAAATTATATAATTTTATATTGTACAACAAAGCAAATTAACACACACATATATATATAAAATTAAGGTATCCATTACACAATTCAACACTCAATTCTCTTGGCTTAATGTTTAAATTTAGAAGATTGAACACACATTTTAACTGGGAGTAAAGGTAATTTAGTATAATATGGGAGGAATAATGGAAATTCCGTCTTTTTCCTGAAGCATAGAACTACATTATGCTGTAATCTTCATTATTCCAATCCGTTAATTTTCCTTCTTAAACTTATTTCCATTTAAATAAATAGTTTTTAATGTTATTTACATAGAAAGACAAACTAAAACTTTCATTACTTTTTTGTATATTCTACATTGTTTCCAAGCACAAAATGTAAGGATTAATTGATGAAAACATTAATTTTTTTAACGTCTTTTAAGTAAGATTACGTGTAACGTGTATATATGTATATATAAAAACAATCAAATTGAAAATTTATTTTCGTTTAAGTTTTCATTTCCTAACCTTTAAAATTAAGATTAAAATATTTTACGTTTACAAATTTATCTCAATTTTCATTAATTTTCCTATTAAGAATCTCTGGAGTATCCTCTAATATATCTTTTTTTAATGTATTTAATTACAGAAATTAAAACCTACCATAGAATATTCGACTACTAGTACTCCATTGTAAGTAGAAACGATGGAACAAATGTCGTCTTGGAGGACATAAAATGGCGACTTCAACATGATGCATATCTCCGTCCTTGAAATCCATCGAGGATTATCTTCACAGTCGTCTACTTCCATAAATCTTTTGGAACATGAATCATTATTAACAGACAGGTAAGGATAAAAATAACGTACCATTCGTCTCATTCCAAATAATCTTACATTATCACTGCTAAGAATTGTTGCGAGAGAGTCCTTTCTAAGTATAACTTTTATTCCCGTAATTTTATCAAGAAGTTTTTAGGAAAAAAAAAATCAATTCTTTTATCTTCTCTTTTCATATTTCTTTTCTATAACAATAAATAATATTTTCAAAGTTCAATTCTATCAAATTTCTAAACCAAAAGAAGAAAAAAAAATTAAAATATATAAATGAATTTTTGCTATTAAAATATAACCAAAATTTCAATATTAGCTTTACATTTTAACATAAAATTGCTTCGTTTCTAAGAATTTTTTCTTCTTAGACAGGTTTCTGTTTTATTATTAAGCTTCCGTTTTGGACAGGTTTTACTGTGTATTTAAATCTAAAATGTTGATATTATGATTTTATTTTTTAAATATTCGTTTTAATTTTAGGTGGATGAAGACAGATTTAGAATCAAAAATAAATAATAATAATAATAAAATAGCAGTCCTCATTCACGTTGATAAATTCAACTGTCATAAAAGAGGATCGGGAACATCACTGCCACATTTGTAATATGTTCATCACATTTATACATTTTCTCATAAAACGGTTTTTTCGACGTCTTTTTTGAAATAAAAAAAAAGNATTATAATAAAACCTGTGTAAACCGGACTCGCACGATACCGTTTAGAACAAGTTTTTTTTTCTTTTTTCTTTTTAAACACAGTAAATCGCTTCGTTTCTAAGAATTTTTTCTTCTTAGACAGGTTTCTGTTTTATTATTAAGCTTCCGTTTTGGACAGGTTTTACTGTGTATTTAAATCTAAAATGTTGATATTATGATTTTATTTTTTAAATATTCGTTTTAATTTTAGGTGGATGAAGACAGATTTAGAATCAAAAATAAATAATAATAATAATAAAATAGCAGTCCTCATTCACGTTGATAAATTCAACTGTCATAAAAGAGGATCGGGAACATCACTGCCACATTTGTAATATGTTCATCACATTTATACATTTTCTCATAAAACGGTTTTTTCGACGTCTTTTTTGAAATAAAAAAAAAGAAAAACAGGATCCATATGACCAAACAATGGAAGAAAGAAAGAAAGAAAGAAAAAAAAAATACATTCGTTATAAATAAATAAATAAATAACACATATCTAAATATAGGCTACTACTTAAGGAAGAAGAGTTATATATAAATATATAATAATGTTGAAGGTGACGTTTGTTGAAACCAAAAAAAAAAATATAGTAAAATGCAGTTTTAAAATTGTAAATATATATATATATATACTTATATAAAACCAGTGCCTTTTTTCGATTGATGAAGCCTAGTTAAAGTTCCTGTTGGTCGTATTTTTCATAATAAATCTAGGCATGAAAGAATTTTACAAATTGACGATTTTATCATTTATTGTGACGTAGATTATACCTTATTTACGAAAAGAAAAGATCCCTTTAAAAAAAAAAAGGGGGTGAAAAACCTGTTGATATTGTTTAAATCTCAACGACAGAAACGAAATGGATTCTTAAGGGTAATTTTTTTTCCTTGTTTTTTTTTTTAGTGGAAGAAGAATTTAAAAAAAATTCGCAAAATTAATTGAATAAATTAATCAGAAAAATAAAATATACAAAAATTTTTTCTTAGATTATTTTATTTGCGAGATTCTAAATTACCTTCTGATATTTATATATATATAAAAGTGTTTTTAATCACGTTTTTTTCTAAAGAAAAATCCCTTAAATAAAAAAAAAAGAGAGAAATTTTTGTGATTTAGCATCTAAAAAATTTTTTATTACGATTTTTCTATCGAGAAATAATTAAAAGTTTTTAGTTTATACTCATAAAAAACAGCGTGCAAATACAGGAAAACCTCTAAACAACGGCCACACATATATATAAAAGCTTATACTGTATTTAAAAAAATGTCCGTTGTTAGGAGGTGGCTGTTATTAGAGGTTCGACTTTATGTATAAATTTACAATTAACAAAAATCAAACGTTTATATGCAAATTAAATAAACATAAACCTCAAAAAAAATCATGTTGAATAATGAAGATATTCAATGTTTTTTCACTTTATTAATAATAAAAAAAAGGTTATATATAGATAGATTTATGTAGTATTTAGTTTAAAATATTAAATTATTTAATTATTATTATTATTATTTCTCTTAATTTATGTACAAGATATGTTTATTTTTAAGAATTGATATCAAAATATGTCGTTTGAGAATAAATATTTGTAATTATTAATAATGAATTAAGTGCTTTGATTACAATTAAACTACAAAACGTTGGAAGGATTAATTGTATCTTATCTAATTCGAAACTTTATATATCATTTCCTTCTGTTAAATGATGATAACATTAATAAGGAAGTTATAAAGGCGTCAGACAAGACATTTACATTAAGTATAATATATCATTTGTTCCATAATATTGCATTAAATCGATTCTATTCAATTAAATCAACTTCAAATAAAATTCCATAATAATAATAAACAAATCTTAATTAATCATTAAGTGTAAATTAAATCATTTCATAAATTAAATTTAATTAATAATTTAGTTTAAGACGTTTAAATTTTCTAATGTTATCAACTTTTTCCGTTCGTTTTAATTAACGTTTTCTTATTTTTAAACAATAAATGCCGATTTTATATTAAAAAAATTTATCCGTATTTATTATTATTATAATTATAATTA
>NW_019384984.1:6822-18360 GCF_000671375.1 Centruroides sculpturatus | reverse complement strand
ATTATTATTATAATTATAATTAATTATTTAAATAATTAATTTGAAAATTTTAGCATTAAAATAAGGAAAAACGTTTGCATTTGTGTCGCGTCGCGTCGCGTTGTAACGCGACGCGACACGACACAAATGCATACTTTGACATTCTTTAAATAAACATCCAACTAAACATATATAAAGTTTTGCTATAATTCATCCTAGACAACTACCACAGACATCACCATAGACTATGGTTTCATATATCCATATACGACATCATTTACAAAGTGTCGCGTTGTAACGCGACGCGAAGTGAATGACGTTATCTACAGACACACGAAACCATATAATTTCACAAGTATAAGCGCCAGTCTATGAAATCCATTCAAAATTTCTTAAGTACACAAATGTCAATACGAATCTCCGTGTAAATAATCACACAAGAAGTCTAGTTACACGGATAAATCCCAGAATACATTTCTTTCTCTTATTATTCAATTAAAATATATTAAAAATAAACCTTATTTTAAAACTAAATAGAATCATTTTTAACGAGCCAAAACAAACAAAAAAAACCCTAGAAAAGAATTTTTTTTTTAATTTAAATACTAAATTTTCGAAATGGCAATTTTTCAAAACAAGAAGAAGAAATGATAATTTCCAACTATCTTCAGGCAAAAATAATTTTCTTTTGAAAATATGCCTTATTAAATCTTATATGTATATAAAAAGGTTAAATTTGTAAGAGAAAAAATAAAAAAGGAGGAATATTTGTACTACTCCATACGTAATTCTGTACGAGACGATGTTCTTTAATGAGTCCTTTGTGATGATTGAAACTTTTTGGCCATTTCTTAGGAAATCATCATCATTAATGAAGCTTGTGGCTATTCATTTCAATCACGCAATGTAAAATGTCAGCAAAAATCAACGCTTCAATACTTAGTTATTGATGTTACCGACTTCATAAGTTTTGCTTCTGGTATCGTTCGACTGATATCCTTTTTTTTTCCTCCTTATTCTTCTTCTTCTTCTTCTCTTTATTTATTTCGCTACATTACGTATCTTCATCAATCGACTTTTAAATAATTTCGGTAAAATTTTCGCTAGACTAAAATAAGAAAAATTGCTTAGTCAACGTTTAAAGTTTTGTTAAGTTTGTCAGCACTTATTAATTTGTTGGAGACCGCTTTATTTTTTAGTCATTTATTTATTTATCTCGTGTGTAGGTAGATTGATATCTTTCAATCGCAATTTCTTTTCAATTCTTTTGAATTTATGCGCTGTTGGAAAGAAATGATTAAATTTCCTTTAAAGTTTAAATTTAAAAAAAAAAAAGAAAAATTGATGAATTCGTACAAGAAATAAATAGAATATATTTGAAAAGTTAAAGATGTTTCCGTGTAAAAAATTAGTACATTTAATGGGTATTTTTTTACATGTATAAGTGAATTGAAAATGTTCGCATGCCAAAATATTATGATGATCTTTCATGTCAAATCGGAACAATAACATTGCTCGAGTGCCAAAAGAGTTAGAGAAATTTATAGATTTTCGACATTATACATGATTTAAAACACTAAAAATATCTGGAATTACTACATTAATTTATTTTTTTTTAATATATTTTTAAGGTACATTAATTTTAATTTGTTTAAGATGTCGAAAACATCAATATTAGTTTTAATATTTTTTTTTAACTCGTACCTGTATTGAATGAATTACAACCACGATGAATATTCCATTAACGCATTAAATAACATTGATAAATATCTTCAAACGAACTGTTAGAAGTTTCTTAATATAAATACAATCAATTCTATTTAAAAGGTTTAAGTTTATTCTTTTATTTTTCTGAAGAACTTCTTCGCCGGCCGCCATTTTGGTTCTCAAAGGAAAGGTTTCTTCAATGGATATTTCGTGTAAGAGTATGATTAAATTATGAAACATTAGCCCTATATTTGTTTAATGGCAAAGATGAGCAACAACATAAAGAATCGAGTTAGATGGTACTTAAAAAGGATTACTTAAGCTATACATCATCTTGTTAATAGTTGCTTGTGCATAAAATGCATTTTACTTAGATAAAAATTGAAAAGTGTTTACTTTCTCAATTTAACCTTATTAAGAAAAGAATATTTATCACCCAATCTTAATAAAATCTATAGGTTAAAATAGAAATTTATATTATTATTAAATTTTATTCTTTTTACGTATGTAATCGATACTAACTTCTTCTTCTTCACTCACATGTCACTTCAATACTAATTAACATAATTACGTACTGTAAAAAGAATAATTTTAAAAAACGAATATTCATTTTTTTTAAAGTTATATAAATTTTAAATTTAAAAAATTTACATATTTTAATTTGATATATGATTAACACGAAAACTTTTTGATTGCTTCAATAATATAATTTCAAACTGTTTTATTATATAAATTGTATGAGATTGAAATTCCATTATTTTACAGAAAATTACTTTTTCATTTTTTTTTATTATTATTATAATCATTTATGGAAATATTCTGAATTTTATTTATTTATTTATTTATTTCTATTACTTTTAGTTAAAGTTAAGGAATTTATTATTAATTGAAAATAAAAGAAATATGATCTAATTCAACACACGTCTTGTTTATGGCAATAGGATGATTGTCATAAACAGAAATGTCATCAAGTCGAAGCTGTTCCTGTTTTTTTCCCCTCCTCCTCCTCCTCCTCTTTGCTTTCTACAGAAGCATACATACGAAGAATTCCATTGAAAGAATGATGGATTAGGTTATTTCCAGTTATCGGCGGATTTCTTTCTACAAATGAATTATGTTTACCTTGACAATCTCATTGTCATCGTAATTCAACAATCACTAACAATAGCATGGTCGTGTGTGTCTAATAAAAATGTTTTGTTTATCATCGGTGGATCGTATAGTCTAAGAAAAATCATAAATCCTTTATTAATATTGCTTCATTTTTATTATATATCTACACATTAAATGTCTATAATAATAATATTATTATTATTATTAATTATTGTTAATATATATTGCACTCGACGCTCATTAACTTAATGAATAAGTTTGTAATGACATACTTTACATACTATTTATTTAATAATTATATACTTCGTATATATGATCTTGTGGCTTCATTATCGTCATATTTATGTAATTTTCATATAAATTAGTATAATAGAATTTAATACATAAGTGCAAACTTTTGAGCGAATTCTATGCTTAAGAATAATTGTTTTTACTTATAAAATGGCAAGTAATTTTATGTATTAACATTAAATAATGCGAAGTTTACAATACTAATTCATTAACAATAGAATTTGCGGTTAATATAACATAAATGAATGCTGTATTACATAAAGAGCAAACTATTGTAGAAATTCTATGTTTACAAATAATTTTTTAAATGTTTTTACTTATAAAATGGCGATTAAATTTATATATTAACATATCTACTCTCGATTTTCAAGTATCTAACTCCGTCCTCGAGATTAACAAAGGATAGACAGACGAACGAACGGACGACAGTAGGAATATATAAGTCTGCAATTTTCAATAACACAATGAAATTTATGGATAAATTTATTAACAATAGGATATACAATATAAATTACAGTTGTATCACTTAAAATTCTGTATAATATATGAAAATAATTTAATAAAGAATTAAATTCGTACGGATATAATACATTAAGGAAATATTTTGTTATTAACTCTTTCAATATCCATTAATTAAATAATTACGTGTGATATAAAAACTATTGATTTGTATTTTTGTTGTATTACATATAAAAATTTCTCAACAAGTAGATCGCGATTCCCTGGAGGTAAGTAAGAAGCTGCAAAGCCTGGATAATGTCATAGTATTCCACAAAGCTAAAGCGGTCATTGACCGAAAAAGGTTGAAGTATGTAGCACTGTATTAAACATTATTTATAGAGTATTAATTGCAATTTTAGCGTTATTATTAATTAATATATTAAAATTGTTAAATTAATTGTATATTAAACAGTAAATTATTAGTCGTCTCGAATTAATATATTCGTATCTTTTCTGTATTATTTAACAAATATAGAGTTATTAACAACATTATTATGCCATATTAAATTATAATTTATAAATTATATTTATTTATATGTTTAAATTTTAATAAAATACAAATTAAAGAACTACGAACTTTCGGCGTTTCATTTTCAATAAAATATTTAAAAAAAATAAAATAAAATTATTGAAAGCGAAAGAAAGAAAAAATTAAATAAAATAAAAATACTTTTTAACAAAATTGTAACAAAATCGTTGGAGCGAAACAATCCTTTTTTTTTCTTTTTTTTTCCTTTGCTGAAGTGAATGGAATCGGTTTGTACTTGAAGGTACATTTCTTAAGTTTTACTTATGATGCGATTATTGCATCAAATAGTGGAAAAAACTCCAGATATTACATGGCTCTGCAACCGAAAACGTTAATATAAATATTAAATTCACTCAAATGAATAAAAATAACAACGATAGGATACTTTTTACAATGATACAGAAGTGTGTATAACTATCGATACTCACATAAAACTGTGATTCATACCTCAATTAAATAAAAGAAATTCGTATTCTTTTCAAGTATTTATTATACAAGTATTAAAATTTATTTTAAAAAAACTCTCTTCTCTCTCTCTCTCTCTGTTAAACTTCCTTACAAAAGTTATTGTAACACAGCAAATTGTAGCATCGTAAACACATCCTTAACTTCAATATTTAAATCCAAATTCGACTTTCGAAGTCGTGATAAAAACCGTTATCACACACTGTAATTGCTTTCATAACCTCTCGTATAATGTTTAAATCCTCATAAATATATAAATATTAAAATATTTTAAGGATAGATAAGATGAAACGTCAAGGATCAAACTGTGATTAAATAATTGGGATGTAATTTTCAAATTTCAAATTGCAGATCTATACATTACCATTGTCGTTTGTCTTCTGTTAATCTCGAGAACGGAGTTAGGTAGATGATCAGCACGACTCGATTGTTATCAGGAAAAGTATGATTTACAGGCGCAGAGACATCACTAAAATCAAGACCGGATGTAGAAAGTTTAGGAACCGCAGACTTAGGGACAAAGTAAAATATATATACATATTTACTTTGTTTTTTACACAACTATTTCTTTTAAATACATAATAAAGGTATAAGTTTTACAGTGAAAAATGAAGAAGGTTGACAATGTTTAGAACGCAATCTTCCTTTTATCAACAGAGCAAATTCATCCAAACATAGCAACCATATTTCTTTTTCAAACAATGTAACTTTTTCCATTTCTCCGGTGAATAGTAGAATTGTCGTTTTATACAATCTTGTACAATAACATAGAATTGAATTCGTAAGAACCATACAAAGAGTTTGAATTGTTTCTTTTTCTTTTTTAGCCATAAGTACTTCCATTATATTTATATCCAAATATTTAAAAAAGAAAAAAATGACTAGTTTAAAAGTATAACTAAGGAAAAAAAACTCTGCAAAAATATTCAATCGCTAAATGATAACATTTGCTATTTTTTTTACCGCTCAGCAAACAGTACGTCTTCTCTTGAACATCACGTTATATGCATGGAAAACTAAGCAATAGTTCTTCCACTAAGGCGTAACATTTCCAAGTACAGTGCAGAAGAAAAGGAATATTTATGGCCAACATAACAATGTTTCCGAATTACTGTCATTTGATTTCTCTTTCTTGCAGACTCAAGAAGATGGAAGTATACATCGAACATGTCCATTCTTTTATCTTGGATAAGAATCAATCAATGTATAATAGAACATTGTTATCTTATTTTTTTTCTTTTTTACTATTATTCTACTTTATTCATCTCATTCTCTACCATTAAAACATGATCTTCGATGCTACCGTTTTCTAAAACAATCCGGTTATAAAGAGTTATAACCGTGTTTCTATCACTAAAAACATTAAACCAAGAATGAAATTTTTGGCAAGTGTTCAAAATGGTTACAACTTTTAATTTATTAATAACTGAGAGATATTAAGTGAAGTAATTTATCAAAATGATAATTAAATATTATTTTAAAATAAATGGTGATTGACTCATCTTCGGTACATTCATAGAAAACTATTCTACATTTAACGATTTATGGATATAATTGCTACTTTTTACCAGTAAAATTAATTGTATTTTACAATTTAAAACTCTATTTTCAGTCCAAACAAAAAAAAAACTAATTATGATTCATCTTATATTCAATAAATCTTTGTAATGTTTCAATGATTATGGATATTAAATTGGGATTCTTAACAATATTTTTGAAAAATTTATTTGCCTAGAGTGTTATATTCAATTATATAATATTGATATTTCCTGTATTTGACTCACATGTGTACGAAAATTGATTCCAGAGTTGTGACTTAAATATTGAATTCTCTATGCACATTCATTAATTAATTAAGAAATGTTCTATAATAGTGATGCCCAAACTACGGACCCTCGGACCACTAACATTTGCCATGTTACTTATAAACAATAGAAATAGACTTACTTCTAGTATATATGGGATATACAAAACATGGCCCTCTTATTGAAGTTTGGTCACCGCTGTTCTACAAGAAGTTTATTCAAAGTGAATAATGCTGAATGTGTTAGCATTTAATTTCGGCATTTCTGTCTAAAGAAAATTGGAAAAATGATAACGTTTTCGACATGTTAAGAAAGGAATCTGTACTACTATATAAAATTTGGCTTTTTAATAACGAATCTGTAAGTTCAGCCTTAGCATTGAAGATTTGCCAAAGTTGAGATAGGTTGAAGTTGATTGGCAATGCATTGGATATATGATTTCCATAAAAGTTTTAAAAAATGAGTAGAATAGCTTTGAAAAGTAAGAGAAAAATTTGCAAACAGTTGAAATGTTAGGGCCTCAATACAGCTATTTCTGTGGGATGAGATAATTGGAAAGGTTGAAGCGAGCAAGCTTCCTTGGCAGCAACTCAAATTGATAGGCATTAAAAAAAATGCAGATGTGGGAAGCTTATGTCAAAGTAGAAAGATGATGACCTAGGTCACGCTTCTCTATCCTTTTGTTTTTTTTAACTGTTTTTCTGCCCTGTGGGCACTAAGAGGGCCTCTTTTCAGCAGACCCATTATGAGTTCGGCCAGGCCCACAATGGGCGGCCGGGTAGCAAGGGATGAGGCCCAACATATACCAGACGGACCACCCCTGAAAAAATCCCAGGTCCCCAGAACGGTAGGCTGTCACCTTAACCGCTNTGTTTTAAAAAAAACGTGTGTTATTTTTTAATTAATTTTTTAATAACTTTCGTTAATATTTTAACGTTTTCTTATGCTTTTTTATGTATTCATATATAAAACTTAAAATTTGTATACATTATTAAATTTTTAATTATTACTTTAATTCGTTAAATATATTAAATAAAACTATAAAATTTATTGTAAAATCGGTATAAGAATTATTTTCAAGTATATTTTTAAAAAATAATAATGAAGATAATTCAATTGTTGAGAGTAATTTATCTGGTGTT
Organism: Centruroides sculpturatus; assembly: GCF_000671375.1. Taxonomy (NCBI): domain Eukaryota; kingdom Metazoa; phylum Arthropoda; class Arachnida; order Scorpiones; family Buthidae; genus Centruroides; species Centruroides sculpturatus. Next base: position 10,828 of record NW_019384984.1, on the reverse strand, counting down.
ATAGATTAAACAGTAAATAAATTATACGCTTTATATGTGTATAATGTAAAATAAAAAGGGGGAAAAATATAAAGTATTTTATGATAAATCTGTTGCTATCAACATTCAGACGTTCCTCTCACAGTTACTGAAGAGAAAACAAGCAAAAAGTCCTCTGTTTGCAACTGACAGTACTGCAAGATGGGGTGGAATATGGCTCAATGACAAATGGCTTACGTTTGTATTCTTGTAGTGGAAGAGCAAATTTCATTCTCGTAAACAATCAAAATAATACTAAAAGTGTCAAAAAATATTCTTTCGATCTCTTAAAACACCCACATTTTTTTTTATTATCTTTTATTTAAAGGTACCCTCCTGTATCTAGATTAAAAGCGATCCTATTTAATCGATAATTATGCAAATTTAAAGCTTCTTCGCCTACAGATTAGTAGTAAAAGTTTGGAGGTGGTGCATAGTAGAGAAATTTGCAAGGCCATAAAGATGGATCAGTAACTCAAGTTGTAAGGCGATAGTATTAGTAGTATAAACCACGACAGGAAAGTGTATAGCCTTGTTCACACGGTCCATTTAAGCTATTGATGCAACCGAGCATTAAATTGAAAAGATGGCTATCATGAAGTGTGCTTTATTTCGCCTTGAAACATTCTAGGTGATTCGCATGGTATCATTTACTTCAGTCGATAACGTCCCTCCCCCAACAAAATAATGCTTTAACTTTTATTACTCTCAATTTTAACTATCTTTAAATATGAAGATTACTACAACTGTTTATAACACGAACTGGCTTACGACGAATTTTATTATTATTTTTTTTTATTGGTTCCTCCATTAATTAAGGGGTTTTTATTAAAGCCCTTAAATGTCCTCAAACATAGCAAAAATTATATCCTCTGGAGAATCGTGAAGCACTCTTTAATAAATGGTTGAAATTATCTACATTTAGAAGAAGGTAGTAAATGGATTCGCTTAATAATACACTGGCAACGAAAAATTATAGTGTACAATGCAGCGATACAATCATTTGCGACTATATCGACTTGGTAAAATCGTTAAAGCGACAAGAATAATTAACCATCTGAACAAAATGGTGACGATGATGATGATGATGATGAAGAGATATAAATTAATTTTTATTATCACTTCCACACGCTGTTGTATTCGCTTAATTTATCATCATAGCAGTAACATTGAAGGATATAGAGTGCAATATAGATTTTATTCTTCATCTTCTAACCAATGCCTAACTGATTAAATTTATCTTATTTATTTAAATTTATTTCTTTATAAATTATATAATTTATTAATTTTTTTTATTTTCTTGAATAATGATTATTATTGTATATATATATTTATTTTTATTCAAATTTTTTTGAAAATTGGCTTTGGACCAAGTGGGTTACAATTTTCAAGAGTGCACTTTCAAATGAAAGTGCTATTGTATTAAACACTATGTGTTTTGTTAACACTTGATAACATCTAAACAAATCGATCATCTTCTCTCCTTACATACAACCACACTTTGACATCCAAAAACACACACCAAAAACGAAAAAATAAAAAAAAATGTCCAAAAACAAAAATGTCCATTATAATTCTGCCTTCTTTCATTTCATTTATTTATATATATAAAATATTTTTACTGGTTTTAATTTATTTAAAAAATGTTAAAGAAAATGTCATAAAAACCTTAAAAACTCCCTAAGAGTACAATTTTTATTGAGAAATTCCTGAAACAAAAAAAAATATTAGAAATTATTATAATACACATAACATTCGATTTATATTTGATATTTTAAGAGGTTTAATTTATTTTAAAAAAAATTCCCTAAAAATGCAATTTTTTATTGAGAAATTCCTAGAAAATTTTCGCAGCATTTCCCCCAAAAAATCAGAAATTGTAGTAATATACATAATATTCGATAGAGGAAGGAAAGTTTGTAAGTTTAAAAGAAAGATGTGGATCGAAGGAGGAATTTTATGGAGTTCTTTGCAAAGTGGGACTATTCAGCAACCAAATTTCTCTTCAGTAGCTACTATCGATCGAAAATGTGCTGCCATTCATTTCTGTCCGCTTGTCAATCGCATCTTGACCCAGATAACTACACCCTTTAATGCGTAGGATTTTGTTTACAAAGTATACAAGAGGTGAAGATGAAGTGATTACAAGTCATTAGTTCGAAACGTAGGATTATTGAACCCCTATCCTTTTCTGTATACGGTAGCCATAGATAAATTCACAATTTACTTGATAAGATTATAGAGGAATCGATGAAACACAATGGTCGAAATTTTAGCTGAAAGCGTAGTAAATGCGAAACGACAAACGTATATGTACAACTAATGGTGTAAAGCTTATGTAGATGCAAACTGAATAGAAATGCTTTAATGTTTCTACAATGGCACAATTGCCATATGCTGTGCTATAAATCAGCCTTCTTCTACATTACAGCAATATCTTCCTAACTTACAAATCATATCTCTGTCTGCTTGTCTGACCGTTATATTCTTTAATTTATTAAAAATATTTTCAAATTTTTTACTATTTTTTTAGATATTAAGAGGAGGAAAATATATATATACTTATATAAAACCAGTGCCTTTTTTCGATTGATGAAGCCTAGTTAAAGTTCCTGTTGGTCGTATTTTTCATAATAAATCTAGGCATGAAAGAATTTTACAAATTGACGATTTTATCATTTATTGTGACGTAGATTATACCTTATTTACGAAAAGAAAAGATCCCTTTAAAAAAAAAGGGGGTGAAAAACCTGTTGATATTGTTTAAATCTCAACGACAGAAACGAAATGGATTCTTAAGGGTAATTTTTTTTCCTTGTTTTTTTTTTNCCGTTATATTCTTTAATTTATTAAAAATATTTTCAAATTTTTTACTATTTTTTTAGATATTAAGAGGAGGAAAATATATATATACATATATTTATGATTGTTCTTCTTGTAAAAATATCAAAATTATTTTTATTTATTTTATATAAAGTTTTATTTAAAAAAATAAAACTTTATTTTATATATTAACACAAGAAAAATGTTTATAATCCTTCTGTTGCATGTCTTCTTTCGTGATTTATCACCAAACAACACACGTTATATTAATAAAAAGAACATTTTATTATTTTGTTTTTCTTGTTTTTAACATCATTATTAATATTTTATTCAAAAATAAATAAATTTCCTCACTTAAATTTAAAATTAACCCACAAAAAAGATATATATGTATATATATATACATATATATACATATACTTTTTATAAAAAACAATTTTTCAAATGTAAAAAAAAAACGAAGATTTTATACAAGAAAAAAGGACAGACAAACATACGATCCATAAGAATATCAACCGCATAATAATAATAATATCAAGCATCATTAAACCCGATTATTTTCCATAAGTTAGTGGTATCTTTAGGGGATATATATATATAATATAAATATATAAATAAATAAAAAAAATTGCATCTCATTAAAGATCATCCATCTCTTTAAAGCTTGATCAAAAGTTTAATAATGGATAGTTTCTACTTTATATAAACGATGTTCAGCATTATTAACGATGGTATTTTCGACACAGAACACTAACTTTCCATAATTTTTATTATTATTTTATTATATATTTTTTTCTCCCCCTTTTCCTCTGTTATCGTTGGACGATTTGACATTACGAAAGACATGCAACTTTTAAGTCTCTCAGTACTTTAAACTTCTAGAGATTCTCTCCATAAATCAATCTACTTTGCTGACTAATGACAGTTTCTGAAGTGGTGAAGAGCTATGGGAGTCAATTGCACACGCTGCATGCAATGATTACAAGGTAAATTCCGCCAAGCAACCGGGGGGGAAGAGCAAAATGATTGATGGACTTACACCTAACTAACAAACCCAACAACATAAGTAAGAATTATTTGATAAAAATTCTTCTTAACGTTCCGAGTAGTTAGATAAAATATATATATATATATAAAAAATTCAATTTAATAATATATATTCTTA
>NW_019384984.1:1971-6212 GCF_000671375.1 Centruroides sculpturatus | reverse complement strand
CTTTGCAGGCGCTAGTTGTCGAGATGGTTATAATTCGTTTAAATATATATATAATAATAAAATAATTTTTATTTATTTTGTAAATTTAAAAATTGTATAATAATAAATGCTGTTTTGTTAAATTAAGTTTTATTATTATTAATTAATTATTTCAGTTTTTTTTTATTTGAATTTAAGTTTAATAACATTAAAATTGACTTTATAATTATAATATATGATCATTCTTTACGCAAATTTTTGTTAAGGTTTTAAAGTATTTCGTGCTTTTTAACTCGGTCACAATTTAATGAGTGTGGATAATATTTTAATGATCCTTTCTTGTCTGTCTAAAACGCAATAAGTAGTCCACTTACAGAACTTTTGTATGAAAATAAAAACTAACGAAATCTCTCGTTACTGGAATTAAAATCAGTAAACAATTCTAAAAACGTGTATCTATATTTATTTTTTTTATGTAATTTTACTCTATTCCGTGGTGCTTAATATCGAGTGTATAAGCTTCCACCGTGCGATAAGTAATCCAGCGTGAGGTCACGTTTAGAGTTTATCAAACTTCGATATAACGCCGATCGATAATGTTGTATTATCTAAAACAGTTTGGCCCTTTTAAAAGTAATGTTATTACTACATTAAAAAGTAAAATGATTTTAAAACAAAGGCTTCAGTTCAGATTTAATGTATCTAACTGGGTCGTACGTTTATAGCCAACTTGCTCCCCATTGGGAGCAAAACTCTCAACTTTCTAGTTAGTGGTCCAACAGTGAGTAATCTATCCATTACACTAATGGTATTGGTACAGTTTGTTGCAAAGCTTAGTTGAGCTTAAGTGGATTGGTAAGTCACTAAACAACTTCTTCTATTCCTTGTTCTTATTCTTCCATTCTATCATCTGCTACACCTGTTTTAATTACAAAAGCATTTATTATCTTTCTCTCTACGTCTTCTCCGCATCACGCCATCTTCTCTCTATTGTCCTCCACGTCTTTAATTATCCCAAATTTGGATAATGTAGCGAATTAATAGCGTTTTTTCCTGATTGATTTATCGTAACAATCGACCCTCTTTCTCTTCGTAGAGAAGGTGTCTTAACATAATTCTGAAGTACAGATAAATAAATATTGTTGAAAGTTTCTTCGTTTCTGAGCTCATAAATAGTGGAATTTATCTTCTAAAATCGCAAAAATCCTAAAGAGTAATACTCTATCGTGTCTATTATCCTATAATATAAGCATTAATATGCATTAGTTTCCATGTAATGTATGTAAATTTAAATGGCTCTATACAGATGTTAATGTAACAGTTTAGTTTTAGTTTACTGGAGTAAAAATTTGCATTTATGACGTATTAAAATTTTACTATGAAACTTTAAACTTCTTTTTTTTTTTTAATGTATAATTCGAAACTTTTAATTGTTTATTCGTAATTTTGATAAAATGCATTATAAATTCTTGATAAGATAATTATTGACTCCATTAAAATTACATTATCATAATGTTATACACATTAATGGATATGATGAATAAAATAAAAGCTTTAATAACGCGCTCGCTTAAGTTAATAAAGTAATTAATTATAATTTTTATTTTAAAAAAAACGCNATTATAAATTCTTGATAAGATAATTATTGACTCCATTAAAATTACATTATCATAATGTTATACACATTAATGGATATGATGAATAAAATAAAAGCTTTAATAACGCGCTCGCTTAAGTTAATAAAGTAATTAATTATAATTTTTATTTTAAAAAATAATGAATTAACGATAAGATACATGAAAATCTTGTCATATTCTTAATTTATAACCCTGAAGAAACCTGGCTTTATTTGAAAAATTGTGTTATGATTATACCATAAATATAGAATTTATTTTAAAAAATAATGAATTAAAGTGGAGCTTAATCATTTTAATTAACAAAACTGCATTAGAGTTGAACATACCTTCGAGCTTGTAATATAAATAGAGTAAAACTTGTCTGTAACGGACAATCTACAGAACGTAAACCTGTCTAAACGAAAAAAATTTTGCTATATAAAATGCTATTATAATGTAATAAAAGAATAGAATAACACTCTATAAGACGGACACATGTCTTATGCCTATCATCTCGATCCGTTTTAGACAGGTTTTAATGTATTTATGATTATTAATAACATAAAAATTNAAGTTAATAAAGTAATTAATTATAATTTTTATTTTAAAAAAAACGCAATTTTTCCATTAAAAAATTAATGCAAATTTATAATAAGATAAAGAATAAAGAAAATTATTTGGATATGACATTAATATACAATAGAGTTTCGATGTAACGATTTTTCCAGTAAATTATTCGTTATATTAAGAGTTCATTAAGTATATAAAGAGTAGCAAGAAGCAGCAAACATGTTCACTATATCGAGTGGTATGTAGTTTAGTGTAGAGGTATTTTGTGAGGGGAGAAAAATACAATTTTTTTGTTATATAGAAACTAACTGGGAGTATATGAAAAAAAAAGAAGAATGAAGTTATATAAGAAGATCAATAGGAAAAGTTGAAAAATATTTTGATTGAATTTTCTCTTAACATGGAACAAAGTTACCTGTCAATTGTAGCGTAAGTTAAGCAGTTCTTTCAACAATCTTCTTTGCGCTAATGATCAAATGTTCTCTTATATGTAGGCTACGAGAAGATGGAGAAAGGAAAAAGAGGGAATGCGAAGATTGAGAAAAATAGACTTATGTCGAAATAATTACTGTTACGATCCAATTTTTTCCGCTATGTTCATAGCTTGTTAGCAGATATTTCATACTTTTTAACAGATTTTCTTCCTAACAGGTTGCTCTGATACGTTTCATTTCCCCCCTTCTTCTTCTACTTCTTAAATCTTCTTATTAAATTCGAAAATAAATGATTTTTTTCTAAATATTTGTGAAATAATAATATTTTCAATTTTATAACGAGTCTAATTGCATTAATTTACACAAAACTGCACACTTATAATATAGAATATATATAAAATAATCTATAGACGAATGGAGAATAATTATAAAAATTCAAATTTTCTAGCCTTTATTCCACATATTTATTTATTTATTAACTACTTTTTTTCATACAGATTATGAGGACTTCTGTAGAATATTCTACTGACTTTTTTCCCTGCTGTATCAAGAATTTATGTTAGAAAGTGACGTTAATATGTACAATTACTTACAAGTGACATTATACGGATCCCATGCAGACAAGAAAGTACGTGTTACGTCTTAATAAAAGCTGAAAAAAAATATGGAAAATAAAAAATTATTCTCCCCAAGTTACACATTTAAGTTGGTTTACACTCGCAGTTGGGAGAAGGATATCTCTTACACGACATAATCAAAAACGTAGAAACTGTTAGCGATATAAAGTAAAGCAAAAGTTTCTATTTTGGTGCAGGGGTTCTTGCAACAAAACTACTCAAAGCTATATTTACTGACAGTGTGGTCGACATAAATGGTGAGATACAACCGAGTACCTTCTAGCGGTTTGGCGACAGGTGGGATACTTAGAGAGAAGTGTATCCGTCACGTTTTGGTGACTCCGATAGTCACCTCTACTCTGATAAAACAGCATGAGTCAGTTCTTTTATTGCTGAAACAGCCGTCTACACCACCATTCACTACTTTACCACTTCCACCTTTCAATTATAGAAATACAAAGGATTCTGGAGCTTATTATTGTTAAATTTTTTAATGTTTTTTTTAAAAAAAAAAACCATTAAAAAATATTAGTTTAATGTGAAAAAATTAAGTTAGATAAAAGTTTATTACTTTAGTAATTCGTTTCGACATTTCTCTAACTGTTAAACGTAAAGTAAATGTCAAAAATGTTTCTATCTAAATTAACCAGCAACTTCTGTAATGATCACAAATAAAAAAAAAAAGGAACAGAAAAAAAATTGTTGGTCGTTTCCTTTATTTTTTTTTATATTCTTTTTTTCTTTTTGTGATCATTACTCAACTGTTTGTTAACAGTAAAATAAAAATAAAAAGTAGTACAAATTTTCTTCGTTGGAAAAAAAAAATTGAAAAGAAATAAAACAATTTTCGTGATAATTAAATAAATAAAAAGTTGATTTAATTTAAAAAATTAAAATATGAATTAATTTGTTTATTTTTCATGTGATTAAATATATAAACATATTTTAAAAATCATAACTTTTTCCATTATTAATTACAGTAGACTCTTTCTCTCTCTCTCCCCCCTATAACAGCCTTTATTCCA
>NW_019384984.1:0-1529 GCF_000671375.1 Centruroides sculpturatus | reverse complement strand
TATCCGGGAGATTTTATTTTTAATTTTATTTTAAATTTAATAAAAACATACCAATTACAAGTTAAATTTCGAACTATTTTAATTTTAATTTTTATATAAATTAAACGAAAATATTTAAATTAAATTTTATTTTTAATAATTTAATAGAGGAAAAAGCTATGAATATTTTAAATTATGCTTTTTATTTATTTATTTAAAATTAATTTAATATAATTCTTATTTATTTGTTTCATATAACCTTTCCTTCTACATGGAATTATAAGTTTACATAAATAAGTGGTAAATTAAGACCTTTCAGAGAACCTAGGCATAGATTGAGGCCCCTCTATATACTTTTATGACGCCATAAACTAGTAACATCTATCGTAGCTAAATATACAACTGTATCAGTAAAATTACTATTAGTTTTTCTAATTTTAGGGCCCTCGAGAACCCTAGGCATACAAGCCACGTGTCAAGAGGCCTCGAGTCTAGTGCACTAATGGGAAATCAGGCACTGGATAGAGCCTACTCAAGGGGTTTGGCTGAAGAAAGGAAGAGACAGAGAGGATGAGGAAGAGGAGAGAGATGATCCCAAAAGATAGGATGGATAATAATAATAATTATTGTTTACTTTTAAATTAATTATTAAAAATAAAATTACATTTATTCCCTTTATGATATTCATTTGATTAAATAAGTNTTTAATCATTAAAATATATGCTCTCGATTTTAAATTAGTCATGTCTTGCCCCTGTACATCATACTTTTCCTGATAACGGCGGAGTAATGCCGGTTACTCCGTTTTGGGAGATGTTTTGAATGGAAATCATGTGATTTCCGGTTTAAACGAAGTTAATTTTTAAGTTAATAGGAGCCTTCTGCCTATAATCTTTTCATATCTGGTCTCGAAATTCATCTATCTAACACCGTTATCGAGATTAAAGAAGAATAGACAAACGGACGGACAGTGGGAATTTATAGGTCTATAATTATTTCAAATTGCATTCCAAAAATTACTAATTACATTAATATTTTATTCGTTAAAACAGATATTAATTTTTACTTAAATGATAAATTAGAACCGACTTGATCATTAATTACAATTAATTGTAAGCAATAAATTACAATAAATAAAGTTTAATTTAATTTGATTTCTTTTGTATTACAAATTGATGATTAAGAGAAAGAATTCCATTCTCATGGGTACTTATTAAATGGGAAATATGAGATAGATATAGGATATTGGACATAGAATAAATCTTTATTCGTTCAATTCTCTATACTGATAAGGCATTTTATAACAAGCTACCATGGGATTTCAATTGTCAATTTGATAAAAAAATAAATAAAAGAAAAACAAAGAATTATCATTTAATAAATCATTCATAAACTTTATTTTAAGTTATTCTTACTTAATTCTAAGTCGTGTTCCTTCAAACATAACTTTCAATGAGGAAGAAACTAAACTTTTCTTACACAAACATCACGAAAATTGCTTTATTTTTTTCTCCTATTTTCCTCTTCTTCTTCTACTTCAATAGAAAATT
>NW_019384983.1:1417664-1420371 GCF_000671375.1 Centruroides sculpturatus | reverse complement strand
GAAAAATTGTGTAATACAGAAAAAACAATTAGTTATAAATCTTATTGCCCTATAGAAACTAAGAGAAACGTTTTTTACCATGGAATTGAGGAAAATATTAAACAGAACAACACTTCAAGAAGATATAAATAAAGAAATTAAACAATTATTTAGAAAATATTTATTGAATGATTACCCAAAGAATTAAATCTGTAAGTGGTATAATTCTTTTATAAATTACAGATATAATGTTAAAAATTGTATAGATAATAATATTTATGTAAAAATGCCTTATATATATAGTTTTTATGAACGAAATAAACCTTTATTTAAAAAGTCTTCTGTATGTGTAGTGTCCAAGCAGGAAAATAAAATGTCGAATATTATTAATATTATTAATACTAAAGGTCAAAAAACAGTAAGAAATCAGCTTGACGTCGCAGGAGTGGTTTACAAGGTATCATGTGATTGTTTACAAGCGAAATCATATGTTGGAGAAACGGGACGGAAGCTCGAGATACGCCTAAAAGAACACGAGGCAGCGATTCGTCTAAAAAGACAAGAGTCACCATGGTATCAACATTGTGTTAATTATAATTGTAAAATTAATAGAGACTCTGTAAGAATATTGTATAAAATGGAAAATTTGTTTAAAAGACGTGTGGTAGAACATCTTTGTATAATAGAACATGCAAATTTGTTGAATCAGAATGTCGGTCTTAACGTTGATGCATGCTGGGAAAAATTTATTTGTATAAAAGGAAATAAGTGTCTGGTTGTTGGATAATCCACTGATGAGGCTGTAAAGGCGAAATGCATTTGGAACGTGATTTGAAAACTATGAAAATAAAAGAATTAACATTGGTTAAAGTAAAGTATCTTTGTTGATTACTATTTGTCCGCTAATATAAATCACTCGAAGTCGGTCTAGGAAAGAGTGTTTTAATTTACTCGTCTATTTTTAGAAATTATATTTTTAGTATTCTTACCGATCCCATTGTTTTATATTTTTANTTGAAAGTGGTTGAAAGTGACTTTCTATTTCGAATGTTTTGTTCGAATTTGTTCGAACATAAAATTCGAATATTGGTTCGATTATAGAACTATTATAAACGTTCCAGAAACGTTGAAAATAGTTCGTTTGACTAAACGTAAAAATTCTCTAATTAGTCTGGAAACGGGGGACCTAATTCTTGCATTCTGTGAAAACGGGTAAGATTAGCTATAATGTAATTATCTTAATCTTCACTATCGTTACTTTTTGCCCAGCGAAGCGGGTCCTTGCAGCTAGTGTCATATATTTTCAGAATAAAGATATATCTTTCATATCTTCAGAAGCGCAAAGACACTATTATTATGATCAGTTCCTGCTATACATATCGAAGATTTAGGTATATTACAGCCTTATGTAAAGAAGACATTATTTCTTGTTGTTACTTTAAAGTTTAATCTAGCCTATAACTTTTAGCTTGAAATCCTTTCAGCGTAAACACTTTCTTTAGTTGTATACAACGTGTGTACAGTAAACGGAAAACAAAACCGAGCAAAGGTGAATAATTTTCGGTAATGTGTTTAAATACCAGTGTTTATTTTAAAAGATAAATAATATAGAAGTAAATAAAGTACAAAAACAACTATTTATAATTCGACTGAATAAAAATTTTCGTGTATTAGACAGGATACTTCCCAATTTTTTGAGGGTAATTCTGTAAATGGATCAGTTGTTTGGTCGTCCTTTTCAACTAAACACATCTGAGAAGGAACAGCTCGAAGTGCTTCACACTCAGACGTGTCTGGACTTTAGTATATTTTGTTGTCAAAATTTCTCGAAAAATTCTCCCGCAAAATTTCTTCTATTTCCCTTTTGAGGAAATAGTTTTTACGAGAAAGATATGTTTGCGGTGTAAATAATGCAATTTTCACAATTGTTGAGAGTTTAATTGTCGAAGACATTCAACGCAAATTTCTTAAAGCGCTTCGAAAACGATGAAGATTTTCATTGCATTTATGATTATTTTTGTATTACTTCCAATTGAAAGTAATACAAATGGAATATTTTTTACTGGACGTGAAAATATTTATCCAGCGGACGAGTCGGGGGATGAGAAAGTTCCGACTCAATCCGAGAAACTACAATATAATAAAAATGCCAATCAAGATGATCAAGTGTACTTACCAGATCAAAATCTAAAGACAGCAGAACAGAAAAATAAAATCTCTTCACAATTAACCTTACGAAAGAAGAAATTCTTTAGTCAGTTATATGCACCATACGACAACAAAGGTGTTAATAATTTTGGTGGAAAAAACATCACAAATAACACAATCAACAATAATATCAATTCGGAATATAGAAGACCGCAACAAAATTCCGAATTAAAAGACTGGAGAAACATCAATCTGAATATACTATTTTACGTATTTGGAACTGAAATGGTAATATTAACATCATGTGTCATCTTCTATATTGCAAAGAGATTTATTAAATTCTGCCAACAACAACTAGAAACCAGGATGTGCGATATCATATCGGAACAAATCAACAATGAAAGTCTGAACACACTACGATTTACATGTAAAATCGACACAGACAGACCCACACCAATGCATAAAGAGAAATTTCCTATATGCGATAAAAATGACTATTATCTTTCCAACGATAAGAGTGATAAATACACTCAAACAGAAGACATCTCCACTGATTATCTGACAAATCCCATATTGTCAG